>NW_026623675.1:0-18430 GCF_030028575.1 Malurus melanocephalus
TACTTAACATATTATGCATGTTTTTTTTTGTAAATTTTTCTCTTTTTTTTTTTTTTTTTTTTTTTTTTGTTTAGCTAAAAATATGGTATTCTATAGGGAAATTACTAATTGAATTGGCATTTTACATTAAAATGTTAAAAACATCATATTTTAAACCAGATTTAATTGCACCCATGCAGGGGCACTCTGAATACGTGCAAGCCAAATATGAATCTGTTTTAAATTGGTTTGTTTTTCATTAATGAATTCATCCATGCACAAAGAATAAAAATAGCCAGGTTTCAATCAAATGTATTATTTGATACCAGGATTTTCTTGGAATTAAACAGTTTGCTTTTAAGCCAGCTGTAGTTTCCTATAATGTATATTTATCAATGGAGTTTATACGTGTTTTGCACTTCTGTGTGTTCTCTCTGCTGTATGAAGTGACAATCTTGGGCTTACAGCAGGTGCAGGCTAATTTATGCCAGCGAACAAGGCATGTTTGTGGGTAGGACAGTCTTGATTTGTTACCATACCTCAGTGTTCTGGGGTTGTGGATTAATCTGAGGAAGTGTGTACTGGATAGGGACAATGCACAGAACATATTCCCTTTGATAAATGTAGTGTCTTGAGGGAGTTTTTAATCTAACTCAATGATCATCCAAATTACCTTGTGACCTATAAATATCTCGCTGCCATGGCAAACAAACCCAAAACAACTGGTAAAACTCAACTGACAACAAAAATGTGCAAACCTCAAATGTAGTTTAGTTGAGTCACACATACTAGTTCCTCTGATCTGGGAAAGTCCAGTTGTAGCTGTGAGGTTTTTTTGTTCTTCCAATGGGAGATCTCTATCAAAACAGTGTCATTAATTTGTATTTCTTTCAGTGGCTGATGCTTTTGTATTGCGAGGCCTGCTCTCCATGCTTTCCTGCATGTAGTCCTTGTTAGTGTTGCATAAAAGGCTATCTAAACAGTGATGCTTCCCTTGTGCAAAGCTTGAAAAATTATGCCCACAGCAAATAGGAGATCTTTCCTTGGAAAATGTCAGTAATGTCTAAAACTGGGCTTCTTCTAAAAGTCCAGTGGTTGTTTTGTGAAATGAAAAGGAGCCCTTCAAATAATCATGGACTGCTTGAAGCAATAAAGGAGTCCTTAGTATGGAGTCCTGCTGGCTGTGGCCTCTTCAGGCTTTGGTGGATTGACAGCTGTATTGTGTTATTTCTCAGTGCAGTGGTTATGTTGATTCCGGTGGGCAGTGTTTAAACCATCAAGAAGATTTGGAAGAGGCACAGAAGTGATGCTCTGGAGCCATTGTGTATAGGGATGTGCATTTCAGGTCGTAAATAAGAATAAGGATACAGGTAGCAGTGACTGAAGACCTCCTTCAGTGGATAATGGAAAATTAGTAAGAAGAGTAGTTGGCTTGTTACTTGGATGTTCTTTTTGGAAGTGAAAGCCAGATTTATGAGCTTGATGTGCAAATGAATGCAATGAACTTGAGCCTATATGGTGTGAGGGAATGCTTTCAAAATTAATCAGATTATGCAGGTCTCCTGTCTTTAAAATGTCTAAAGACAGAATGTGGTGAATGTGCACTGTACCTCTGGAAAGAGAATGGGGACTTGAGTAATGCCTGAGGTGGAGAGGTGAGTGGCAATTGTGAGGAAACAGACAAGCAGGGGAGCCTAAGAAGTCCTGTGTCTCATGTGCCTGAGTGGAACAGGAGAATAGTCACAGTTACCTTGTGCAATATGCAGTAAAGAAATGCAAGGAGGGATTTAGATGTGCCGTATATTCAGTAGGTAGAAGCTATTAAAAATAGCTCTTTAATTTTCCTTATAACAGGAAGTAAAGACATATTGGTGTGTAATATTATAAAGCCTCACACATTCCAGTTATCTCTATCCAAGTGATCAGTGCATCCAGTTAACTATAGTAGAAGATTTATATTCTCCAATCTTAATAGATATTTGAGACATGTGATTATTGAGATTTCAATCCCTGCAGGAAGGGGCAATTTCTATCTGAAATAACTCAATATGAGTTGAATGTTTCCTTGAAAGCGGGAAAACCACTTTTTTTCAGAAAATGTGTATGCGCAGTAGTTATTTCTGCATCAGGAGAATGGAATTTATCAGTACTTTCTGTTTGCACTGCTTAGACAGCTAAGCACGTCACTTCTCTGAAGCAGGTAAGTGGTTAGCAAAATAAGGAAAAGGGTGTAGGCAAAATGTGGAGCTGAACTAATTGAACAGGTGCTGTTAGGTCACTGATATTCCATCATTGTAATGCAATTTTTCTGTTCTTTATATTTCTTTCCTTGTGTAGTCTAGGTTGGGTTTTTTTTTCTCTCCATGGCATTTAAAGTTGTCACATTTCAATGCCATTTTTGCCATTGTTGAAAAATGCTGGTTATACAGGACTGCTGGGGCCTCTTGGTTGGTATTTTGTTTCTAACTCTCAAGAAAAGCAAGGTACGGACAGACCTTCTGTGCAGCTGCCTGGGTGGATGTTTGTGTCTCAGCTGCAGTATTAAGTCTTCAGTGTGGCAGCTGTGAAATTGAGCTCTGATTTTTGAGAAGGTGTAGAGATACAGAATTCAAGTTTGAATGAGTGAAAATATGTGCTTGAATTTTGGAAGGGTGTTAGTAATTTCCTAGTTTAACATTGAAAGCAGAGGTAGGAAGGGAATGGAGACTCGTGTTTAGGGCCTGGCAAAGTACCACGAGCTGCACATGGGATCAAATCAAATTTGGGAACCTTTATACAGAAACATGTAGGATACTGGACTGCAGACAGTGGTATGTTTTTCTGAAAGTTTCTTAATGTCCTGGACTTCTGTTCTCTGCATTTTCAATAAAAATTCAAATTCTTAATAGCATAGAAGAGAGTGGGGACTCAGCTTTTGATTTAAGGAGTTACATTTTCAGCCGTTGTCTGTAATATAAAGGTGCAACTGTTTAATTTTAATGATCATGTTTAATTTTTGCAGGAGAAGATGTTTGGTCGTATGCGAAGGGGCTTCCTCAGTTGTTTCAGCAGGGTGGAGTATTCTACAGCATAATGAAGAAAACAACAGGTATTTTTTTAGTTTTGTTTTTATTCCTTCCGTCCTCTGTTTTCAAATCCTGAAAATTGTAAATTAGTATTGAGTCACTTGGAAGCATAAATATATATTTTTAATTCTATTACTATGGTAAATTTTCATTCTTACAATATTGGAGAGCTCCTAATGCTCCCTCAGACAGACTAGAACTAGGGAATCTGCCTAAACCTACTACACTGCGTGTAAACCTTATTTTCTGAATTTTCTGCTTCCCGAATTGTACAAACAACTGCTTCTTTTCTTCTTTTTAAATGAGAATATGACCAAAAAAAGTCAACTGATTTTTTGTTTTCTTAATTTTTTTCTCCTGTAAAGATCAAACAACAAAAAAATCACAGGACCTATTCCTGTTATAGTTTAAAACACTTACTGGATAAAGAGAGATCTTTCTAGTGTGCTTCTTAGTTGATATTTTTACAGGATAGTGCATGTTTTACATTTAAACAGTTGGTTAATTTTTTTCATATTCCTAAGATTATTGTTCAAAAGCAAAGCTCTCCATCCCCTTCCTGTGTTACTGAATGTCGCATCTTGGGCTTTGTGCAGAATAACCAAACAAGTAAAATACATTTGATTTTTAGGTGGCTTTACAAATACTGCCTGTGAAGAATAACAACTGTTTCATTAGAGAAGAAAGTACTGAGGAGTTATTTTCTCTCAAAGAAATTTCATCAATTTCTTGATGAAATCTTTGCATTCATAGTTTAGCTCTTGTGGTTTCATGTATTATAATCGTTCCTTTGCTGCTTTCTTGCTGTTTGATTTTTTCTTAGGCAGTTTTATCAAACATAACTTTATCTTAGTTGTTTCTGGAAGTTTATTAAAATGTGTGGCATACTCAATGCCCACTACCTCTCATTGAATTACTAGCCTGCGTGATAGAGTTAGCATGTAAGTGTTTTATAGGAGATGTGTTTCCTTCTAGTTTTCCTTCTTTTACTGTGCTTGTACAGTAAAGACTGGCATATTGTTTGTGTCTAGTGTATCAGCTTAAACCGTGCCTGATGGAAAGAGCATTTTTGACCAATTAATGGCTAGCCAGACTTGAAAACCTGAAATGAATCCAAGGACTTTTAACCAAACTCACAGAAAATGTCTGGCTAAAAAGCCATTTTCCCAACTGACTGTGTAAGAAATAGGCTATGGGAGATGATAGTGTAAACCACCTGCATACAAAGAAGTGCACTAATTTCAAATACTGACTGTCTTGGTAGATGTAATTACTATTTCAGTGTTTACACGCTTTTACAGTTCCAGTGTGCAGCAGTCTGACTCATCTTTCCACTATGAGAAGCTCTTTACCTATTTGTAATCTTTTAGGTAATGTAATTATGCACTACTATACTGGACCTTTGGAACAAAGCTTTCTGTGGAGTGTAGGTACTGTTAATCAATTTAAGTTTGATTTAATAGATCTTGTTTAAGATTTTACTTTGAGATTTTGGGATTGCAGTTTCAGAGCCAGTTTTATTCAGTCATAGGAATTATTACAGTTCCCTCTTTTGCAAATGAGAGTTGATATGTACTTAAAATATGTGCTTCAGGCTAAGTTTGAAGGTTTGAGGTTGAATTTTGTCTTGTGTTTTGTCTGTTTGGTTATTGGCTCCCATGGATATGTAAAGAAAGGAGCTACGTCTGAAGCTCTCAGAATCAAATCTTATTTGTAGATTCTATGTAATTGTGCACATGTGAATCAGAAGCTGTGGAGGATGAGTGAGATTGGTCAATCAGTTCATTAATATGAAAACAGTGTAATGTATCAAATTATTGAATGATCTTTTTCATTGATGCCCAGAATACTCATTTTGAAAGCATGGTATTTGATAACATAGTATTTGCTTGTTATGTTTTTTCCCTTCTGAATAATTTCTGGTGGTTTTCTTCAAGAATTTTGAGAATGTGAGGAAAATCCCAGTATTCTACCTATTCCTGGCACCTTTTAAACAGTGTTGTTTTCATTGTAGCTCTCCATGCATAGTTGATGGAACTAAAGTGAAGAGAATGGTTGCAGCCAAGTTTTCATCTGCAAATAGCTTTTAACTCACTGAAAGCCACCATCATTGAAGTGATACCTTACTGCTTTTGCTGCAGCCTGCATGGGACAGAATTGAAAGGGTTATTTTGTGTTAAAAACTGTAAAAAATGTTGTCCATTTTTGACACAGAAGTTTCAGAACTTAAAATCTTTTCGTGAACTCTCAGTTTTAACAGATTGGTCAAACAGATAAGTGGGACAATGAAATGAACAGCAGATCAAAAATATTATGCCTTATGTTTGTTTTGTAAAGGCTAATAGTTATAATCTCCAGGACTACTAAATATAATAAGCTTGAAATACTTCTGTTTATCTAGCAACACTTCCTCTCTGAGAAGACAAAACAGTGAATTTGAAATTCTTCAGGCTTAGCAGCAGTTACGCAACCTGAAATTCTGCTACAGTTCTAACTACTATATACAGTTCTGTTCTAGTACAGTTCTAAATAGTATTTCTCTCCAGATAGTGTTTTGAAATGTGCTCATTGTCAGTTTTTGATTTTTGCTGATTTAGTTTTGTGTGGTTTTGGAGGGTGTGGGGTGGTGGTAGTGATGGGATTTGGCTTGTTTTACATTACTGGAAGCATAGAACTACAAGTCATAGCGAGGTGGTTATTTTATCTTGTAATATTACAGTATTGTCTCTTCATCAGAGTCATCACAGAAGGCAGTAGAATCTTTGCAGCATACTGTAGTTACTATCGTATGGCATAAAAGCCTAAATTTTTTCTCCCACAGTAGAAACTTTCAGTGTGCTTGATTTTACATACTTGATTCAGTAAATTTAAATACATTAGTTACTATTACGGTGTGTTCAGAGCATGCTTTAAAACATGTTAGTGTTTTGAATAACTTTTTCTGTCTTCATAGGTTTGGCTGATGGCAAGCACTGCACTTTTCCACATCTGCCTGGTAAAAACTTTGTGTACAATGCAGCAGAAGACAGATTAGAGCTGTGTGTGGATGCTGCTGGGCACTTCCCAATCGGTCCTGATGTTGAAGAGCTGGTTAAAGAGGCCTTAAGTCAAGTGCGAGCAGAAGCTACTTCAAGAAGCAGAGAAGCAAGTCCTTCACATGGAATGCTGAAGCTGGGTAGTGGTGGAGTGGTGAAAAAGAAATCTGAACAACTACATAACATAACTGCATTTCAAGGAAAGGGTCATTCCCTAGGAACTGCATCTAGTAGTCAACAACATGATCAAAGAGCCAGGGAAACACCACTTTTAAGAAAGCATAGCACAGAGACCGACTTCAGTCCTTCTGCTAAAATTGAGCCTTCTGTATTCACAGCTGCATCTGGTAACAGTGAGCTTATTCGAATTGCTCCGGGAGTTGTGACAATGAGAGACAGCAGGCAGCTTGACCCCACTTTGATTGAGGCACAGAGAAAAAAGTTGCAGGAAATGGTCTCTTCTATTCAGGCTTCAATGGATAGACATTTGCGGGATCAGAATACAGAGCAGTCAGCATCAGTTGATGTATCTCAAAGAAAAGTAGAGGCAGTGAGTTCAACTGCTAAAACTGGGAGCTTTCAAGCTGCCTTACCTGAATCGTTTTCTGCACCAGGTGGTACTGAACACTTGAATACTGAATCAACTGATGGTAACATGGTGAATTCTGTGGGAACAACATTCCCTGCAAGGTCTAAAGCACAAAAGGGAAATTCTGTTGAGGAGCTTGAGGAGATGGATAGTCAAGATGCAGGAATCACTAATGCAACTGAGCCAATGGATCACTCTTGATAGGTTAAAATCTAATAAGGGTAGAAGAAATTACTGYTCAAATGTAATGTTTATTGGCTGGGCCACACAAAGTGATTAGTTATTAAATCTTGTATGTATGTCAAAGATTATATCATCTTATTCAGTGCATGATAAGCGTGTGATTGGCAATAGCTTTCAATATTACCATACTGCTGCCCAGGCTGGCTCTGTTACCTGTAAATTAGTTRTTAGGAAATGCACTGAGATGAATATCTGCTGTACATGTGGGTTCTTGAAAATTCTTCATAATTTTCAATTTCTTAGAAGTCTTAAAATTTAAGCCCATGCAAGGTTCTTACCATGCTAGCTTAAGGTTAGTGGAAGGGCTAGAACAGGCAAAACTAGAAACATTGCAAAATTAATACTGCCCCAGTTACTTAATTCCAATAAAAATACGCTGTAAACATAAATTAGACATAAATTTCTAAAAATAACTGAAACTAAACTTCTGCTCAATTTGATAATGCAGCACATATAGAGTACTTTTAATTACATTGTGCTGGCACTTCTCCAATTTAATAACTTTTTTATTCATATCCTCCTCTCAGAAATCTTGGAGTAAGTTTAACTTTAGTAAACTTTAAGTTCTGTTGTCAGTTTAAGCAAGCTAGAAAAAAAGGCCACTTAGCATATGATGAAAATACATTCAATGTGGTGTGGTTATGCATGGCTGTCTGAGCCAACACAACCATTTTGGTGCTCTGTTAGTAGCATGTCTTTATTTCCTCGCAAATACCAAACTGGTCAGGTGGTTGTGCAACTTTTGAGACAATTAAGGGAGAGAAGTTGGTAATTGCAAGTAAGAACAAATGTTCGATGGCAAATCCATTTCTTTTAGAAGACTTTGATTGCTAGCATTGGTTAGAAATGGCAAAAAATGAAATAACAGCTATCCTCTTAAGAGCAAATCAACAATTTATTGGAAGGAAATGACTTTCTAACACACATTATCCTAAAGTGTATGGTGATAATTGAGCTTTTAGAAGCTCACTGTTTACTCTGTGGGAACAAGGAATACATGCTGTTTCAGTGTCTATAAAGACTACCCGCCTCTCTCAGGCTCACTTCAGTTTGTGATGCAGATTTCCCTGCATCAGTGATAATAGAGCTGGTATCCACTTAAGTAGTGTGTTCATCAGACCTGTAGTGCTAGTTTTTAAGAGGCAGCCATTGAGCTTGCTCCCTAAGGATGGAATGTGTTTCTGATACTGCACTTTGCTTCCTATCTTCATAGTCATTTAAATGCACTATTGTTGCTTCTYCTCATGATAAAATAACACTGAATGGATGACAAGATGTTAATACAGCTTCAAAGGAATTAAGAGCATTTAAATACTGAAGTCTGTGTTTGTGCACATGTAGGTTTTTACCAGTTCACAAATGTGGTTTGTGTTGTATGTGTTTGTATTGATAAAAGTCTCCTTACTTTTTACATTTCTAATCACTTAAACAGTTCTAAGCGTTAGTATGATAAAATGTCCCWTGAGGAAGGATTTATTTTTGTATGTAGAACTGAAATGAAGCAAGTCACTTAAAGAATAGCCCTTCTCTTTTGTCAAAGTAAATTAAAATGCCTCTGTTGGTTAACTTTTTATGTAGATGGTACAAATATTTTATGATTTCATACACTACCTAGAGATAAATTATAAATATCACATTCTCACAAACAAATGAAAAATGTTAAGATCTCAAATTGCTACCCGGTAAGTTAGCAATTTGGAAACTTGGAATGTATGAAGTAATTGGCTTGCCAGAACTGACCTTGCTGATGCACTGATTAACTGGCAGGGCTTATTCAATGAGAAACAGGATGCACATGCAGCAGCTGGAAGCCTGCCATGACTTCTGAAAACATTTAGTCTCCCATGAATCAGTCTAGCTGGCTGAAGGCTACATCTGTATAGAAAATGTTGAGTAGAGGCTTGTGCTTTGTCACAGTGTTAGAAAAGTATAGCAGTGGCATGTTCCTGGGAAAGAGTTTAAATCAGAAGAGGATGAGGGGGAGGAATCTCCTGGATCTCTTGCATTTTACACCAGGTAACCATTGCTTTGACAATTTTAACCTTTCTATAGGGAAAAAAGTCTTCCTTGGCTGGAAAAATAATGAGCAAGCAGTGCATATGAGAGAATTTTAAGTTTGAAATAAACTGAAATATTTATTGCACATCATTCTTATTTCAAGAAAAATGCTTACTTCTTTCATGCCTTTCTGGTAAGACTGCAGAAGTTGGTGTGCCTTGTACTGCGTAAAGAGGAAGACTTGGTTTGGTTTTGACATGCTTCCCATTTCAGCAGTAATTTGACATTTTCCTTCTTATCTAAATAGAAATAGAAACAGATAATAGCTCTGTTTGACTCACCATTAATGTCATCTTGGGCCCACTCAAGTCGTGTAGATCAGAACCCTCCAGTTCCTAAAAGAAGATGGTCTCAAAGGACTGGTAAAATGGTGTCAATCACAAGATCCCCTGGTGTGAAGATCGGAAAGCAGGATTGTGCATATATCTTTGCAGTGTTCTTATTTCATGTAGCTTTCTCCTGCATTTAATATCAGTGGTTTGAGAAAGATAGATAGCTTTTGCTACTCTCAAGTGAAGCTGAACTTCATCTACATGCCAGTGCGATGTGTGACTGTGCAGGAGAAGTGAAATAACACCAACGTGTAAGTTGGAACAGATGTTTCATTTGGTTGCTGGCAGTGGGTGCAACTGCAAGTTGAGACAAATCTGTGTGCCTGTCTAAGGAGCACCAGTGTGCTTGTTAAAATTCCCTGTCAGTCAGGAAAATGCTGGTGGGGTACAAGGGCAGGGAATATTTTGGTTCATTGTGTATGAGAAGACGTGTCAGTTGGACTTCTCAAATGTCAAGAAGGGTGTCCTTTTCTCAAAAAGTAAAAGCTACCAATCCTAATTCTTGCTACCAAATTGTCTGTGGAAAGAGGCTGTGGTTTTGAGTACCCACCTTGATTACTTTCTTTTCTGAAGGCCAGCCATCTTCTACACTGTATCCATGGCAAAGAAGACACCTTATTAGAAAATCCTAAATTCTACTATGGCTTAGTGTGCATAACCCAAAGAAAAGATTATTACTAAAAATACAGGCCTAGTACAAAAATAAAAAGGGAAATGAACTAGATTCCTGATGAACATATGGGAAACCTCGAGAGAGCAGATCAGTTTTCCAGGGAAATGCAGACTTTTACTACTTCAAATGGCTGGCTGCTTAGTAAGGATGACTTTCTGATAGTGCTGTTTCTCTCTGAATTGTTTGCATTTCAGTGAGGGAAAATAAATAGCATATTTTCAAGTGAAATCAAAGAAATGTATTTGGGATGTCTTCCCTGTTGTAGTCACAAAACAGCCGTGTGCTTTGTTGGCTTTGTGAATCCCATATAGTTTACTAGTCTTGTGCTGGCTGCAAAATACGAGCTAGACGTTGCTTCTGACAGAGTGCCCTAGCAGTGTCACAGAGGCACAGTGCCACAGGGCTGTTTGCAAACAACCCTGAGAGGCCAAAATACTTAATTTACAATCTTTCATAAAGTAGAATATGTTGTCACTGTCACAAGGTTAGGAGAGTTGCTTGCTACTTTTTCAATGCGCTGAAAATGCCAAGTAACAAAATTCTTGGTATGTTTACAGTTGGGAGAGTGATGCTTGATCTGAATTGTATGAAAATGAATGATTTAAGAAGATGCCACTATTATCTCTACATTTGTTTGGCTCCTATTTTTAAATACCAGAATCTACATGCTTTTGTAAAATAATAATAATATGAATATGAAGTTGATCCTTTTGTTAAAAAAGCCACAACAGAGAGTGGTTTCTTGTTTTGTTTGTGGGTATCAGTTTAGCTTCATGAAAAAGTTGCTTAAGATCTTTAGAATGCAGGATTCCCTCTGAGCCCTTATGCCTGTGGTTGAGCAATAAAAGATTGAAACAAGAGTGGTATTTTCAGAATTATTTTATGTTTGATGAGGAATATTGCCAAGAAATGAAAGAGTGCACTTTTAGGAGGGAATGCTATTTAAAATGTATAAATAGGAATTAAAATAGTGTATATATTTAGGAAAAATCTTTTTAAAAAGTAAGTGCTTTACATGTTGAATTAAAAATAAATTAGCATAGAAACKATACCATCTTCACAGTACTGGCTGTTATCCAGCAAGGTTTGGTTTGTTTTATTTGTGATTGCTGTACTAATTATATTTGATTTTTTTTATCTGTAATGTAACAATAGTGTATTATAACAGTATATAGTGTACTATACTACACTTCACTGTACAGTATTTGGAATTTTCTTTGATTGCTATATTAAAACTATAAGTTAAAACATCTGCTTTGGTTTTATAAGGTGCAACTTTTATCTAGCCTTTCACACATTAACTTGTTTAATTAATGCTGATTTGCCTCCAAAATGAGTCAGTTGAAAATGTATTAATTTCTGCATTTCGCATATGAATTGCATTATACTTGCATACATGAATACTAATACAGAAGTTGAAAAACTGATACAACTCTTAGGAAAGTAAAATCTGATATCATCCATTTTCCTTTAGTAATGGTTCTGTTTAAAAATAACTTTTTTGAAATGAAAGCTTTTTAAGGAAAAAGTCACACCTCCTCTAAATATTTCCTTAAGCACATAGGACCTTTGAATTTAAGAGATTTCTAAATCATATGTTTTATGTATTTGAGACCAAAGTTCAAGACCTGAAACTTTTTTTCAAAGTTATCACCAAGAAGATGTAGAAAAATGCTGACCATATCAGCATTTAAGATACCTTGCAATCTGTGATTTGAAACATTGGTCAAAATTTATTTCAAAGCAAAATTTTCATGCATTCATGTAATTTTCAAGTATGAATAGTATAATTTGGTAGAACTAGGCTTTTGAAAATTTGGCAATACTCAAAGATGAGCATACTGACAACTATTTAAATTATCTCTTTGCTTTTCCCAGCAGCTACATGTGGTACTTTGTGTCACAAATTGGTTTTAATCAAAACTTTAAGCCTAGAAAGAAGCCATAAAACCCATCTGCAAAACTCTTGTGTTACTTCTTCCTGTATTTACTGAAAGGCTTTAATTCCAAGTGTGCTAGCATTAGAACATTCTTTAAAATGATGGGTGTAAATACACAGAGTTAATTTTGATTGCATGTCATATCATGAAGAATTGAAAATTATCCTTCAGAAGATGTGTATCTCAAAAGCTTAAATGCTTAATGCTAAGCTAGAAATTTGCTCATCTTTATTAATCCAGTGTTTATAATCTGAGCCAAAACCAGTATTGAATGTGTGAAGCAGCAAAGTTAAGTGTGCTTTCAAAAGTGTTTTCATTTTACTTCTGCGATTAATTGTACAGCCTTAATATATGTCTAATTTTTATTTTGGAATTGGAGTTGTTTGGTTTGGATTGTTATATGTTGTTTGTTTGGTTTGTCTCATTTTTTTCTTATGCATGTCCACAGCAAATCTGTTGTAACTTTGCTGTAAAACTACAGCTTCCTGTCACCATAAGACTTCTCAAAATACAATCTTAATCCTAGGGCCAGGGTGAGAGTGAACCTTGGATGTTCATCAGCRTGTGTAGTGAGTTACAGAAGATGCTTTTCATATTACAGAGAGTCAATTCAAACAGCTTATACTCACTGCAAAAGTTAATTGAAGTTACGTTGTTTTGCTTGAGGTGTAGCCTTTGATATCAGTTTCTATTGGTTTGTGATGGTTTGAGTATTTATTACGCAGAAACAGATAAAGAAAAGTAGGTGTTTGGATTCATAGTAGACTTGATGGCCAGGTTGACATTGCGGAAACCCTGTTGCTACAACTGGATTGAATATGGATTTGAATTAAATTGATGTACACTCAGGTATTCTGAACATCTGTTAACACAGTCAAAGGCAGTAGGTTTCAAGGTAAGCATGACTGCTGTTGCAGTAACTTGCAGGCCCTTTAAGAAGCTTTAGAAAAGACCATTATTCTCTGCTGTATTACTGAAAAACATTGATTATGAGATAGCTGCATAGACTTGTATTTGGACTTTATCCACCTCTATTTTTAAGACTGCCTAATTTTGTTTTCTGCTGGAAATAATACTTCTAGTGGTTTGTTTTGCTGGTAGCAAATCTAATTTCACTTCTAAAGTGATCCTGTAGGTCTGGATTGGGTCTGTGCTGTTTAGAAACTTGTATTCAATAAGTGAACAATTAAAAGAAATATGGCAGATGGAAGGAAGTTACCAGAAATTATAAGAAGGTTTAAATGGTGCTGTGGTTCTTATTAGCCAACAATCCATGGAGTCTGGCTGCAAGAAATGTACAGTCACTTCTTACAAACCCTTAAAGGCATGCTTCAAGCAACTTCTTTCAGAATAAGAAAGCTTGAGTTTATAGGCTACTTTGTCAAGTCAGTGTGTAAKATTTTCTTTAAAATGAAGTTGCTTTCAGACTGTCATGCTGTTGTGTAAATGTAGAGCAACACTTGCCAGACGCTGCCTCCTTTCCCACGTTCATTTGTGTCACTGCAAATCCTGAAGAGGTCTCTTCTGATGCTGGTCTGGCTTTCCTGTTCACTTTTCACTTGTCACTTGAACTTTTATTCTGCCTTTTTGCCATGGATGTTTTTGTAAGTTTCTTGTCCTCTGTTTATACTGCTGCTCTTTGAGTCAGTAAGARGCTACAAATGATCAAATTTCACACAAATTAGATTGCTGGATGTGAAAACCTTATTATAAGCCCAAGTACATTATATGGYGCAGAAAGGAACAAAGGGAGAGTCTTAGGAGAGGGGAGGACTTACCTGCGTATTCAGGCGAGAGAAGATACATGATAAGGATTTGTTAATGTTTCTAAAATTTCACCTAGTAGTTCTGTAGGGCAACCATGTTTTTATGTTTTCCATCTCCACAGTGGAACTTCAGAAGCTGCAGTGGCTCACTCCAAATGTGGRGACTTCCCTAAGATCCACCTTTCTTTTCTCCTAGGAGCAGAAACTTCCAAATACCTACATTTAACCCAGTGAGAGAGAAGGGGTSAGACCTCACCACATTGCTCCATGATGGTGTAGGTTTTGTGGCAGTGAGAAAAAAGCCAAAACACGGAAAAAAGCCAAAACATGGAAAAGGCAAGGGCCTAACTTAAACACATGGGGAATGCAATAACTCCTATTTCTAACTATTTGTATGCTCAAATCTGCTCAAGTGTTGCTAGTACATACCAAATCCTTCATCTGAACATTGCACATACAAAAATAATACTTCTTTCTCTATTACATCTTTCTTAGAATAAAGACCTTTCTGGTTTCCTAAGGCAGATGCTGGAAATAGCAATTATTTTTGCAGACAGCAAAGAGAGATGCAGGAAATAAAGGTCAAGAGTACCTGCTTCTTTTTGCTTTTAAAATAAGAAAAGTCAGGGCATGGCACTGTGGAAGAAACTAAATACCAGTATTTATTTCTTTGCTCCCTCTGTTTCTCCTAACTGTAACTACTTCTTTACCTTGCCACATTCATCAGCCTATCTTTTTGGTTTGTTTTCTTCTCTGCWTTTAAGGTCAGCTGAGCTAATCCATACCCTCCTGAGTCTGGAAAGTTTGAACTTTCAGGTCTCTATTAAAGCCAGCAGCCCAAAAATTCCCAGGTATCGCCACTGTGGAAATCATCTTTTTTTAATTTAACATTTTGTTTCTCTCCAACCCTAACCCTGAGGTTCTACATTGTTAACTCGCATAAACTTGCATCTTTTCACTAACTTGGAAAATAGATTTGCAATAACTGAAGACCTTTCATGGATACCTCTGCTTGGAGAAGTGGAGCCAGAATGGAAGTATGCAGTCTTTTGCATCTATGAACACCCTCTGATCTCTCTTCTCCCCTCCTGCAGGAATTCTGCAGGGCATGGGAGCAACACTGCATTGGTTAAAGAGGTAAACTACATTTGTGCAAGCAGCAGAGGCCAGCACCTCTGGGAGTGCTGGTTGTGATACTGGCAGATTTGTCTGATTCCTATTTTTTTAATCAGTGTTGGGAGTCTTGTTGCTAGTTTGGGAAGCTGGGGATCAAAACACTGCTCTTTTTATAAAATAGTTTTGAGTTTTGGGGTAGAAAGTCAAACCAGTGCTTTCCATAAATCACCAGGGTACTATTGAACTTAGGCTGAATCTAGGTTTGCCTGAATCTAGCTCAGRCTGCTGCCAGGACACTGTTACTGCTGCCAGACTGTCAGCTTGGCTCAGTCTGGCTCTGACTGCTTTAGTCCCTTTCTTAAGAGTAATCCTTTACTCCTGGAGTTGACAAAATCAAAGTATGAAATTGGCTTCTCTTGCATTTCTAGTGATGACTTACTAGGATGCAATTCTAAAACCATGGGGTAAGGCTAGTACTTGATTAGCAGGTGACTTGCAAATGTCCTCTTTGGTCTCCTAAGTTGAAAATATGTTGGTGAAATGCTTTTCAAAAAACATTTGCAAACCTGACCAGAACTAGTAAAATTACTCCTCTGTAATTTCCAAAATAAACAAGTGGCTGAGAAATTAGAAAGATTGTTAACTGAGATAATATTATAAAACTAATCCTCTAGTGGTATCAGTATTAATTATCAAAGAGTTGATAGCTAGTTGATAGGTAATGTCTGAGTGTAAACTTAGTAATGTTTTTTCCCTTTCATTGATTCAACGTTGTTCTACTTTTAGCCCCTAAAAAGTAATGTTTGTCTGATAGTGCCTCATACAAATTAATGCTCATGTCATTGAAACCATAGGTGATRTAGTTTCCAAAGGAAATTTGTCTCTTCAATGTAACACTGTCAATCAGGGTAGCTGCCATTGTGCTTTGCATGGCAGATGAGGTGAGTTCTAGAGCTGGATTTCCAAGTGGCAGCATCCATCTGAGCTGTGCACTGACACCATTTCCTTGCATTCTGTGCAGGAGGGATCCTAGTTGTTGATCTCTGGCAGGGCTGTATCCCTGGAGCTGTGTTATTGACCTTCTGAGCCTGGGAACTGTGGTTGTTTTTTCAATCCAAGGCTTGATTTCAAGGCCACCTGAAATTTCTTTCAGTRGTTGTACAGCCTCCTCATTAAGCTGATACAGGCTGCTTTGGAAACATGCAAAATGTTTTGTATGCATGACAGTCAGGGAGGTTAATGCACTAGTATAAATTCTGAGCCCATCCAGATGCATTCATTTGTTTTGGTATTTTTATGATATGGTAGCCTTTAAGCCTTACATTTCCACCCTCCCTATTCTAGCACAAATAAGGTCAATAGAGTAAAGTAAAATTAAAGAAATCACAAATTACATGCAATTTTCCGTGTCTGAACACAGGCTAATTGAATTAGGTGAAGGTAACAGCACTCCTTCCTCTCTCCAAAAGATTGTATAAAAAGGTTGAGTCAAAGGGCCCAAAACTTGCTAACTCTTCTGAGTGAAATAGTTGATCCTGTAAGAGTTAACATCTTAGAAAAATATTATGAGAAGCATTTAGAGAGAATTCCAGCAAAATTAGATCAGCCATGAATAGAATATTGTCCTTCAGAATCTATCATACCAAGCACCTGGGGAAAAAAAAGAATAAGACTAAATATGACTCTGAAGGCACACAGCAGGTTGAAATTGCTCTGAACTGCAGCTTCCGAGAACTGACTGTGACATGACTGGAGTATGGATGACAAGCTGGAATCTTGGGTACCAAGACATAGAACAGATGCAGATAATAAGGTGCTGTCATATGGAGAACTATTTTAATTTAAAAGAGTATCTGGTGCATATCCTTGTGCACTTCATTGGGAATTTCTCCAAACATGGGGAGGAAGCTCAACCCCCACCAGGATGACACTAGCARGAACACCTTGGGCACTGAATGAGTGATGCTGTGACATTGAACTGAGACCAAATCAAGCAGCTGGGCTGAAGACTTGATGGATGTATATGATTTGATTGACATATTTGGTGTTTCAGCCAGCGCTGAGCTCTGAAGATTGCAGTCATTGGAGCAACTGGTGATAAAGTATTGAAGACTACTAAAAGGAAAGTACCTGATGAAAAACCTATAAGCTCACCTACTGAGCTTTTTCTTTGTTTTAGCAATCACCAAGTGTTCCTTTTACTTTATAGATTCTAGTTCTGTGAGATTTGCAGCAGTCCGTTGGGAAACTCTTTGCTGAGGAAATAAGTAATTTGTTTTCCACAATTAAAAAATCTGATTCTTGAGTTTACTTTGTAGGAATTTTGCTAGATTGTTCTATCAAGAAGTCAGTTGCATGCCTTGTTGATTGTGCTGAGATTGTTTTCACAAAGACTCTGGGTTCCTCTGTTTCAAGGTTTCTAAACAACCTACATTGAGAACATCTAGGACAGACTGATTATTCTTAACTTCAAGTCAGTGATGTTAAGCCCTGTGCTGGCCAGGAATATCCATGTATTGCTTTATTGTCCAGAGGAATGTTGAATTGGCTGCCTGAATTCACAATGAGGTTCTCATGCATAGCAGGAAAGAATTAAAAACTTCTGCATGTGACTTCAGAGTTTTTCTGTGATTTCAACCTTCTGTGACAATAGGCAGTGTGATCATGACTGGTATTTTTTATTCATTAAAGGCTTTGTCAGGGAATAGACAGAACTCTCACCCAACTGGAGCAGTAAAAAATGAGCCAAATAATACACATATGGACTTAACATATGGCCTTATAGAGTGGTACCTTCATAGCACTGCAGCTTGGTGAAATTTTTTGAAGCATTAGTGTCACAYGAGAAGGGACTTGTTTCCCAGCAGGAACAATCTGCTCTTAGGGTTATAATGAATGCCTAATAGAAATTTTTGCCCTGCAGATCAGCAGGAAACTAAACAAAAAGGAATAAATAATGGAACAAATGACAGGATCATCCCTCTCTCTTCCAGGGCACTCTGCCCMTTCAATCATCCACGTAAGAGCAAGTGTCCTGTCTTTGGAAGTGTGTTAGCCACTGCTGTTAGCACTGTGGCCACACTACAAAACCCTAGCAAGATCCAAATCCCAACAGCTGATTCTAGTGTTGTTTGGTTTYGATTTGTCATGAGACCAAACAAAACAGTCCTAAGGTATTGGGAAGTGGCAAAAATGCCACTGGAAGCATGTCCACTCTGACTCGAGGTCTATGAGGAGTGATGGTGGCATTTGCCTCATCCTGACACCCTGAACCTGCAGCAATATCTTTGTACCTGRTCATATTCTTTGAGTCTAGGCTGGAACTGAGCTCTCCTTTGTCACAAGGGAGTCTTAAGAAGGACAAACAAAGGCAGAAAGCTGTTCTTGTACAGTGGGAGCTAGATATTGCTGAGTGTCCTGTCAGAAGTCTATGGAGACTGAGCCTGGTGGCTTGTGGGCCATGACAGCTCTGATGGGATGGGGGGACAGTCCATATCCCACTGCAGAGATAGTGTCTGTTGGTGTCTTCTTATAAGGTCTATGAAGAGAAAAGTGGACCCTGGCTTGGTTTTACGAAGTTACTAGAAACTGAGAAGAGATAGAGTGGGATGCATCTCTTACTTTTTTTTTTTTT
>NW_026623675.1:18565-104022 GCF_030028575.1 Malurus melanocephalus
TGTATGTGCTTACTGGTGTACTCCAAGGAGAATTTTACTCTATGTCATAACAATCTGCATCTTTAGGCTATTATTCTTTTTAACAACAGGACCATCAGTTCTTACTAATTTAGCAATTTGTTTCAGCTAATGCTTTCAGGATCTATTTCCTGCAAATTAGGAACACACGTGTTTCTATGGGAATATACAGGAAGGTACCTATCTAGACAATAATATTTTCATTTCAGGCTCCTTTCACTTTGAATTAAATATAAATGAGTGCTAAAAGATGCCATTTCATACTGTATGAGGCTGACGACACAAATCCTGTCTCAGGGTGGTTTTTATTASTTTTTCATTACAGCTTTTGTAGTTCAAAGACTCCTGTCAGAGCTTTGATGTGGGGAAACCTGCTGCGTTGTCATCTCTGGATACTAAAAGTGCATCACAGGGAATGTAGGTTGGCGCTGAACACCCATTAGCAAAGACTACAAATAAAAACCTCAAGGAATTCTTTTTCTTCGTGAAAGATGCAATGACAAGTTCACCCTTGTAACAGGAGGCTTGTGGTGCGGGTGAAGCTGCGTTTTTGGTGGGTTTTGGTGGGTTTTTGCCCCCCCGTGCCGTGGGGGCTGTGCCGCCGCCTGCAGTTCCTGCGTGTCCGCGCAGGGGGCGCTGTGAGCCCGGCGTTCCCTCCCGCAGGCACTGGGAACATCCAGGGTGCTGTGGGGCTGTACAGACTCCATACATGGAGTTGTTTATTCGGGTAATTTCTGTGAATTCCATCCTGGTGGACGACGGACTGCCCATGAGCCAGCGGTGTGGCCCGCTGCCCAAGAAGGCTAGTGTACCCTGGGGTGCATTAGGAAGCATTGCCAGGAGGGGGAGGGAGGGGGAGAGGATCCTGACCCTTTGCTGAGCCACATCTGGAGTGCTGTGTCCAGTTCTGGGCTCCTCAGGACAAGAGAGACATGGAACTTCTGCAGCAGGTCCAGCGGAGGGCTGCAAAGATGATTAAGCGAGCGAAGCATCTCTCTTTAAATACAATTTAAAGCATAACTGRAGCATCTCATGTAGTGATAGGACAAGGTGGAATGGATTATAACTAAAACACAGTAGGTTTAAATTAGATATTAGGAAAACATTCTTTATCACTCTTTACTAAGGGTGCTGAGGCACTGGAATAGGTTGTCTGGAGAAATTGTGAGTGCCCCATCCCTGAAAGTGTTCCAGGCCAGATTGCACAGGGCTTTGAGCAACCTGGTCTAGCGGAAGCTGTCCTTGCCCATGGAATGGGGGCTGGAACTAGATGATCTAAACCAAATAGTTCTATGGTTCCAGCTAAAGATTCGTGTAGAAATACCAGAACACACAGACGTTCTGCTGGAATGTAGCTTATACCTCATGATGGTGATAACTTCAGGAGGTCATTGCTTCTGTGGTGGTGGTGGTTAGCAAATTTTCCTAAGTAAACCATTGAAAAAAAGTTTCTTATCCCAAATACTATCTGCTGTTTTGGTGATTTGTTTTGATCACTAAAGTAAAAATCACATTGCAATTTGGTGATGGTTTGGCCCTATGATGTATGTGAGCACCCTAGTGTCAAGTGAACACTGAGCACTGTTAAATGCTGTCACTACCCTTCTGGGTTTTTTTTGACTGTACAGCTGCCAACCAACACCTGTCTTCACACTAGGTACTCCCACCTTGTGGTCCTAGGAGCTCCATGGAGTCCACATGTCCATCAGCACAGCCACATGAGGATGCAATGGCAGTTTTTCACAGAAGGGAAGTTGTGGCCAGGTGGTGCTGGTGTCTCTCCCAGGCAACTACTGACAGGACAAGAGGACATAATCTTAAGCTGTGCCAGGGGAGGTTTAGGTTAGACATTAGGAGGAATTTCTTCACAGAAAGGATGATTAAACATTGGAATGGGCTGCCCAGGGAGGTGGTGGAGTCACCAGCCTGGCAGTATACAWGGAGGGACTGGATGTGGCACTCAGTGACATGATGTAGTTGACGGTGGTTCAGTCAGAGGTTGGACGCGATGATTTGAGAGGTCCTTTCAACATGATTCTGTTTGGAGGTGACCTCTTCCCAACAGACCCGGGCAGGGTTGTTGGAAGCAGGTAAGAGTGCTGGCTGGATAATGGAGGAGACCCGCGCTTCCCGCTCCTCAAGAACTCCTGCTACCACAGGGSATGGATTTTTTGGCAACGGAGGGAAGCGGGAAGCGCTGCCCTCGTACCCCGGGACAGATCGCCCGCGGCGCGGGAGCGTAAGGGGCTGAGA
Organism: Malurus melanocephalus; assembly: GCF_030028575.1. Lineage (NCBI taxonomy): Eukaryota > Metazoa > Chordata > Aves > Passeriformes > Maluridae > Malurus > Malurus melanocephalus. Next base: position 20,837 of record NW_026623675.1, read on the forward strand.
GCGTCGCTTCCCCTGCGCTGACCGACCCGCCGGCAGCAGGGCCCAGGGTGCGAGAGCCGCCGCTGGACGTTTGGGCCGCTCGCAGTTCATGTTTCCATCCCGAGCGGGTCTCTGCACTCCAGATGTTCCCAGGGAAGGTGTTCCYACTCTGTTTGCAGCGCACATCACCAGTAGCGACGAGGRAAAAGGCTTTATACCACGGAGAGGRAKGYRYGCMCAGCTCCCTTCGATAGCTCAGCTGGTAGAGCGGAGGACTGTAGAGGCAGAGCCCGCGGGAATCCTTAGGTCGCTGGTTCGATTCCGGCTCGAAGGAGACGCTCGGTTTTGCCGCGCGGGAGTGGCTCCGCCGTTACGTTTTCATTCTTTTGCCGTCGGGAGCCGCCGCCGTTGCCGCCGGCGCGGGAGTGGCTCGCGGGCGCTCGCGGCGGGGCGTTGCGGGGCCGCCCCGCTCCCACCCGGCCCCATCACACCGCCCGCCCGCCGGCGCGAGGCCCCGCCCCCTCCCGCCCGGCGCGCGGAGCCGCGTGCGGTCGGCGGCGGCCAATGGGGCGTCAGTCCGCCTGCGCAGATTCAAACGGCGGCTCGCGGGGGAAAGGCTGCGCGCGAGATTCGGGCGGCACCGGCCGAGCGCGCCGCGAGCGCCGGCGGCTGAGCCCGAGCAGCGGCGGCGGCCGGTGCGGGCGGGCACAGGGCAGGGCACCGGAGCAGAGCAGTGCGGCCCGGGGACCGAGGGAAGGAGGGCGGCGGGAGCCGCGAGCCGCCGGAGCCCGCGGCAGCTCTGACAGCATCGGAGAGCGAGGCACAGTAGGGGCGAGAAAGGGGCCGCTGCGCGCCCCGTCCTTGCGGGCAGCGGCCAGGCCGAGCCATGCCTGACGCACCGGGGCCGGGCCGGGGCTGAGGGCGGCCGCCGGGGCGCTGCGGGCACCGCGGGGAGCAGCGGGCCCTGGAAGGATCCCTGCCCGGCTCGAGCCTTTCTGAGCCGCCGGTGCTCCACTGCGTCCCCTGCCCTGCCGTGAGAGAGGGAGCCCGGGTGGCTCGGGGGCTCCGTGCTGCGCCCCGCGGCCCCCCCTATGGTGCGCGCCGAGGATGGCGGAGAGACGGCGCAGGTGAGTGCGGGACCGGGGCGCTCTGCGCTTTCTGCCCACCATCCCCTCCCGAGCAGTGCTGCCTTCCACGCCGCCGCCCCGAGCCCAGGTGCCCCCCCGCGCCCCGGGATTCCGGCCAGGTGCTCCCCCCGCGCCCCGGGATCCCCGCCAGGTGTCGCCCCGCCCCTCACCGCTGCTCTCGGCCTCCTGCCACCGCCCCGGCCTCGGCTGTCACTGCCCACCTCCCTGCCCCCTCCGGCACCCTCGCAGGTATCTCTTCTCTCGGACTTSTGGGCACCACCTCTCGGGTACAAATCCCGCCTTTCCCCTGGCAGCTGCTCTCACTTCTGTGCTTTCGCTCAGGTCCTCTTTGTTGTAGCTTACCTGGGCAGCTGAGCCTGTTAGTTACAACTGCGTTGTCTCTGCAGTTGCTTTCCGTGCTGTGTRTTTTCCTTCTGATGGAGTAATACTTTTTCCTTTTCACCTCCTGAGTGGCTTTGGCACAGCCTTGATGTAAGGTTTGGGCCTGTTGATTCTTCCAATATCTCCAATGTTCCTACTTTCTCTCTTCTTACATGCTTTGATTAAGGACGTCACAATCTAGCCTGAAATATTSCTGAGAGATAATGTTTTGCTCAGGAGCACCAGCAGCTGCCCTAGATGGCTTTCATACATATTTTATTATATTGATAGGAAAATGGGTGTGTCTCTGCTTTGTATTCAGAAGGTGGGTCTTGGAGATCTGTTTTGTTGCTATGGTTATTCTTGTCTTGAATCAGTGTCTGGAAAGCGATAAATAAATGTAAGAGAAGGACTAGGATTGAGAAGGGAAAGGATACTCTGATTTACCTATGGCATCTGGGGTTTATTGTGAATGCATACTTTTCAGGGAGTTGGGGGTGATTTCAAAGTTATACCTGTTAAATCTGCTGCGTTTTCCTCTGATATGCAAAAAATAGAAGAGTATTTATAGAAAAGTATTTATATAGAGATTTATAGAAGAGTATTTTTCTGCAGAAATGCAACTAAAACAAGAAAGCAATGCTTTGGTGTTCTAGTTGTGTAAGCTGCAAAGGGGCTTTGCTTGCAGAAGCTGACTGATGAAGCTCTGTGTGCTTGGCTGTCTGAAGAACAGCTCGGAGAGAGAATGTTTCTTGTCACTGCTAATCGGCATTTTGTAGTTTGAGGGACTTTCACCTGTGGTATTGCAAGCACTAGTTTCATTTTTGTCAAGCTTTAGCTTGTATTATCTCACATGGCTGTGGAGTGCTTTGATTTCATGATTAAAAATACAACGGGTTGTGGATAGCAGAGGAAGGCTTGGTTAGAGATTGGTAGCCCAAGGCGAATGCTGTGTCCGTATCTGATGATGACATCTCAAAAACTAAAGCTATGAGTTTACATAAAARTGACTTCAAGATTTTTAAACTAGGTGTGAAATAAGGAGAAAGTGTAATTGTTTCGCACCAAATGGTGTTGARTTTAATCTTAAATTAATTTAGTGTTAAACTGGTCTTGGTTGTTGCATTTGCAAGCTTGATTTTTTTCCTTTACTGATTCTTAACTCAGAATTGCAAGGACAGCTAGCACAGATCTCACATAATACATACCTTATTGCTCCAGATGTTTTATTTGATGAAACTTGGTGGCTGCCTTCCACTTCGGTGCAGTATTTTGGCACAATTTYATGACTACAAAAGAATTGTCAAATGAGCTATAACAACCTCACATTTGAAAATCTTGTATTTTGGATTGAAAACTAAAAGTAGTAGTCCCAACTATTCATCTGTATTTGATTTATAATCTATTGTAGTGTTGTTCTAAACAAGACTCAGGACTAGGTGGCTATTCAGGTGGAATCGAGATGCAAGAGAGGTTAGTACCTGCTCGGCTCACGGAGGCACTGTCAGCCCTGCCGGTTTGGCTGCAGGACATGCGTGARGCCAGAGTTTCCAGGGCAAGAATTTGAACCGGAGCTGCCCGTGGGGCACCCACGGTGTCTGTCATTGATACTCTCATCAGCGTCACTGCAGTGTAGGTGGAGACCCTTTCTCTCTGACTTTGCGTATAACTGGAGACTTCTCATGAGGTAGTTTGCTGTGCAGTGGGTGAAGAGGACATGTTGGCAAAGGGTTGAATAAGAAGGCCAAATTGTAGTTAAAAGTGAACTATATGGCTTGCTTGGTATGAAATGGTGTTACGAGAAGCATGTTTTCATACTACAATCCTAAGATATATTCCTGAACTTTGTTAAATACCTGTGGATGAAAGAAAAAAAAGGAGGTGGTGCRGGAAGACAAAAGTAGTTACTTCTGAGCTTAAGTTCTCTTGTTGTAAGTCTGAAGCCACTTGATCCAAACTTCTTACAGTCATTGTGTTTGCAGCTCATTTTTTTTTGAAAGTGCAGTGAAGAACTTTTTGACTTTTCCACAAGTTTACTGCCTTGTCTTTCAGCAACTYGGAAAAGTTTTAATATGTTTATATTTTAATGCTTCATCATGAAGCTAAGTAGGGCAAATGCAGATATGGTGTAGGATGTAGAAGCAAGTCTGCAACAGCTGGGCATTTACTATCTTGTGGTAATGCTTCTGAATAAAGTATGTTCTCTTTGGCTAATAGGAACAGACTTAATGGGAAATAACAAATAATTTGTGAGTGGTTAATCATCATGCTCTACTGATCATTGCATGTACTGGAAAATAATGTAGAGATCTTCCATCTGATCTGTTCATAGGACACTAGCACAGGTTAGTTTCATTACTGGGGAAGGGTTTTTTTATACTTTTGGTTGAAGAATTGAAGTAATTGTTTAGGATGAGTAGAACTAGTAAGTTTTGTTTTGAACGTGAATTTATGAAAATTTTATAGTGCTTTGTACAAGTAATAGAATGGAGAAAAATTAGAATTGCAGTGTGGAACTACTTTTAATTTAAGTGGTATATTTGGATATGAGTCCCTTCTTTGTGCCTTTGGTATAATTAATGCAGGGGCACTGCAGCTCTTGTTTTTAGACCTAGGTTTCCACCTGTGATCGTTAATTGAATTCATACTAAAATGAGTACTGGCACAGAAGTTTAAGTGATGATTCCATGCAACACTTCCCCGTGCCGCCTGTTCGGAAGGCTTTGTTTATCCAGGTCGTGGAGTTCCGCATTTCTCCAGTAGATGGAGCGTAATCTACGTGGAGTCGCAGAGGTACCTGGCTGCCTGCCCTTTAGCTCTGCGCATTGAGACTCAGCACTGATGCCGAAGTTACTTCTTCTGGAACGTATCTGTTTTCAAAGACTTGTATCTAATTCCTGTGACACTGTGGTAACGCTTTTAGTCAAGTCAGGAGACCWCTTAAAATCTCAAGTTGGCATTTACTTGACACTCTTGTTTTGTTGTTTCAGTTATGGCGTTGTATCATGAATGTATTTTGCAGCCTAATAAAAGACTCTATAAGCTCATTCATGTAAAATAAAGATTAAAAAATGTGTTACAAAACGGTGAATGTTACAAAGTAGATTTTACTTCAGTTTTAAGTCTTGACTTGACGTGGGTTATCTGTCCAGTGTGTAGTCTTGAAATTTAACTTAGTTCTGTACTAAGTTCTGACATGTTGAACTGCTGGAGGCAGGCCTAGTGATCCTGCTGATCCCAGATTTCATTTTAGAAAAATATGTACCGATTGGAAAAAAGCTACAAGTAGTTAGGAAAAAAAAAGGTTATTCAGGGTATTYTAAACTCTATTTTGATCTTCTTCACTCTTCTGTTGTACTTTGCAGTGAGGAAGATGATGACTTTCAATATATGGATCATGACTATGAAGTACCACAGCAAAAAGGTTTGAAGAAGATATGTAGCAAAGTGAAATGGACCCGTGAAGAGGTAATACTTTTTTTTGCTTTAGTCAATCCCTGCCTGATCTTGTTAGCTCATGAAATACGGTATCATTTAGTATTGTATTGGGATAGCATGTAACATTTATTGGCTGAGGTTATGTCTTAACAGGATGAAAGGCTAAAGAAGCTGGTGGAACAAAATGGTACAGATGATTGGGCTTTCATTGCTAGTCATCTAAAAGTAAGTTGAATCACTGTTTCAGTTAATTTCTATTAATATATTCTTTGGTCATATGTCTGATTTGGAGATGAGGTGAAATAGAATCAGAAGCCCATAACAATGAAAACTATTTTAGAGGATGCTTCTAACCAGACTTGAGGTCTGTCTGGCTTAGACCTTGAAGAACCTTATTGGCTGAGTCTTCAGTAATAGTCTGAAATGATCAAAAATAGTTGATGCCTTCTGTTCACACTTGCTATTTGTTTTCATTATGGAATACATTCCTATATCTTATTGGTTCCATTACTTGTGGTGGCTGTATCAACAGTTCACAGGTTGCTTCTGAAACAGTCAGGAGAGTGGGTTGCATCTGAAAGCTTGCTTGAAAGCAGCAGGATGAATTTCTTGAACACCATAGCCCAGGGGGCATGTGTGTTTTATTTATGTGTGKTTTTTTGGGGTTTTTTGCTTGTTTGGGCTTGGTTTGAATTTTTTTTTAACAGTGGTGATATTGCTTCCCYGAGGCACTGCCTACAACTAGAATTGATGATGTTTGTTTCTCTTCTGAAGAGATGTTATAAAATGCCTTCTGTAAAACATAGTGCAATCTRGGGCTGACATCACTTCCTAGAAGTGGTATTGAATATTGAAATAATAAAAATTAAAAAATTACCTTCTCCTATCTTTGAGGGTCTTAAAATATTGTGTGGGATMAGATGGTTGTATGAAATTCCATTGTAAGGTGAAAAGATACTTGAATTCTCAGTGCTGAACAACTAAACCTTTGCATTGTTTTCATCATAGTTTTGTGCAACTGTGATATTTCTGATTTTTTTTYCAAATGGCAAAATATAGCTATCAGGTAATAAACTCAAAGCTTCTAAATTGAAGTAGTGCATAATCAAATCCATATTCCTTACATGTACATTATTCCCTGATAAAAATCAGTGGAATGAGTGAATGACAGAGGAGAGTGTGATAATGTCAAACAGCTTTTATACTGGGCTGTTCAAAAATATGTTTGATGATACTTATATGCTGGTATAGTATGGAGTTGCATTTAATGGATCTAACAGTTTAGTAAAAAGTTCTCTGGCTGAAAGCAAAGGCTTCTGGAGGCAAAAAAATGCTTTTGTTCTGCTGGGCCCGGGTGAGGTTAAAAAGTATTCCCCAGTTATCATGGGAAGTGTGTGTGGTCAGGTTGTCTGATGCAGAATCATTGATGCTGGAAGGAACTTCTCCAGGTCATCTGGTCCATCAGCTGGAGCAGGCTGCCCAGGACAGTATCCATTTGGGTTTGAGTATCTCAATGGATGGAGACTCCACAACCTCTTTAGGTGACCTATTATTTAGGTGATCTAAATAATAGAGACTGGCAATAATTTGCACTTGCCTTGTTATTGATGATTTTTGCTGGGAAAACCAAGTTTATCTTGAATTTTAAAGGCGCTAAAACTGCTGTGTTTTCAAACTCTTGTTTTGTTACTGGACTGGACACAGATTCCCTCCATTCTGCCCCAAAAAAGTGAAGATGGTTTTAAGGTGACTCTCAAGAGAGGGAATGTAATCACAATATAAGCTTATAATCACTTTCAGGTTTTTTGTGGCTAAGKCGGACTGAAATGATTATATTGTTTCATTCCATCATTTGCTTTGCTCTTCTCTCCAAATTGTATTATGTTTTCAGAAATGTCTGGAAGATAAAAGCACTAAAAGGCCACAATTTAAAATGTTTTGCTTTCGTCAAAATGCTAACAGCTATCCTRTATTGAGTCTGTCTTTTACAGCTTGTCTTCAACAGGAAATTATGACGTTTTGTAACAAACTCTAGTGTGCTTTGAACAATGAAATTACTACTTGTGATTAGCTTGAAGATACTGAGAAAAATGTAATTTCAGRTGTTCGTGTTCTAGGTGTTTTTCCTTGTCTTGCAGACTGCTGCTTTGTTAATTTCATCTTAACATGGTAGCACTTTTAGTTGGTAGACAAATCCAGCAAAACATTGCAATTGGTATTTGCTATCCAACAGCTTGCACTGAAGCAAGTAAATAATCATGTCCCAGTGTTAAAAAAGTATGCTATCCTGAGGCAGGCTCTTACCTGCATATTTCTGAGGATTGGACCAACCCTTTCATATAGGCAGATTTTAGGAGGCTAAGTGAAAGTTCTCTTTCATAACTGGGAAGAAKATTTCAAAAGATCCTTAGTGAAGCTACAGAAAAGCACCATCTGTCCTGACCAGCAAAAGCAGTGTTGTRTAATTAGTATGTGTTAACTAAATTTGATATAAATCTGTTTTCCTTAACGCTCTAGTAAAGAGCTGAGAATATACTCATTTGGGACTTAGCAAAAAGTGTATTCTTTTATTTGAAAAAAAAAAGTATTTCCTTAAAATAAATGCTCTCCATATTTAAGTTATTGATAATGTCAAAAGTATATCAACCACGAAGTTCAGAGATAGTATGGAGTAATGAGGACAAAAATAAATATAAATTTTTCTTTAAAGGAGAGTAAGTTCTGAATTTGATTATGAAGTTAGTACATTATTAGATTAGAGCTTCATGGAAGGTTTTTTTTTCTGGAGGAGAGTTTTTATAAGCAACTGGAATAAATAATAAGGGATAATTTARCTATTATACTGAGAACAAAGTTCTAAATGAGTTTTTAATTTGAAATAAGCTAATAATTCATGCRAGAAATTTCTTTCAGCTCTATGTATTCAAGAGTTTAACAGCTATACTGGTTTTCTAAAACTGTTTCAGAATCGTTCAGATTTTCAATGCCAGCATCGATGGCAGAAGGTACTAAACCCAGAATTGATTAAAGGTCCCTGGACTAAAGAAGAAGATCAGAGGGTAATAAAAWCTAATTGATACTCTGCTCTTTAATAAAATTGACATATGACTGCTAAGAATGTGTACTTTTTCTTAAGTTTCATTCCTGTATAGTTGATGTCTGATCTTGTGGCATGGGTACTTATGTTAACATTATGATGTATGAGAAGAAAAAAAATTCTCTCTTAAATTGATGGAATGTCTGGTCTGCACAAGTGTTTCATTCCCCATTAGTGAGATTGCTGGCTGAATTACTCTGGCTTACCATGTAGGGAGGATTTCTTGGTAACAGTAAAGATCAAAGGTCTTGTTTACATCTTTTGTTTCTTAAACCCACCAGATTTGATGGGATTGGGAATAAGATAAACTATTTTATAATCTACGGTTACAACCCCAGGATCAGGCCTAGGTTGTGAGTTTGATCCCTGTATGGGCTGTTGGACTCAAAYGATCCTTCTCGGTACCTTCCARCACAGAATATTCTGTGAAACCATTTCTYTCTGTAAAGAAGCRATCAATGTTTTAGGCTGCTTTTTTMCCCTACTGTTGTTAATCCGTACTGCAGCTTTTTGCCTGCCAAATGTGGAGTGTCTAGAAGGGAGGTGCAAATACAGCTTTCATATATTTCAAATTRGTTTGTTGTTCCCACTGTTTAAAACTGTTCTAAGATGTTTTAAACTGCTATTTGTCAATTTATGAATATGGTCTTCCTAATCTCTTTTTTTACAGTTCTCATTAGTCTTTTAAGAAAAAGCTTCTAATGTGTAAAAATTCCCAACCTCCATTCCATTTCTAGGTGTAGATGTTTGGATTTTTGTTCATATGTRTGTTGTTGAAAACAGTCAAATGAAACATATTTACCACTTCCTTTTTGGCCTTTCCTAACATCGGTTTATGCAGTGGGTGTCAGAAAGGGAACTTCCAAGTGAATGTTTTCATCAGTGTGCACTTATATTATAAGCAGAGAATTTGGAGTTAGTAATTTTTTGACTTCTTGAAAAATTAATTTTTAACCCTCCAAGTCGCTGTCTGCCTCTTTAGGCCTAATATCAGTTGCCTATTATAATACTGTTCTAAAWTGTGAGTTTATCAGTGTTCTCAGCTGTGATTAGGTAAATTAGGTTTTGAAATTATGTRCTTTCATCTGTATTCCAGGTTATTGAATTAGTTCAGAAGTATGGTCCAAAGCGCTGGTCTCTAATTGCAAAACACCTGAAAGGAAGAATAGGCAAGCAATGCAGAGAAAGATGGCATAACCATCTCAATCCTGAGGTAAAAAAGTCTTCGTGGACAGAAGAAGAGGACAGAATAATCTATGAAGCTCACAAGCGTTTGGGAAACCGATGGGCTGAAATAGCAAAACTTCTTCCTGGAAGGTGCTTTTCAACTCTTACTTGTGTTAACTGTTAGAATATGAAAAGTGGTCATCTTGGTAACCTTTTCAAATCTTAACTTGTCAGTCAGAGAGCATCTGTTGAAACTTACATCACAATGTATTTACCTTGATAGATGCTAAAAATATTTTGCATTTGATRTGTATTCTTAAAAATCCATAAACCCCACGAAAAGACCTCTAATGCTTTGGAGGTATCTTCAAAATTTCTCCAACTCACTTAAAACCCCTCTGYAATAGAGCTGAAGAGAATTAACTGCATATAGTAGTAGAAGAATAATTTGATAGCAAACTTGATATCCAAATGCCTTCATTAACTTATATTTGAGGCTGACTTTCCTGGTTTAAGATCAGATTTTTTTTTATTTTTTTTTGTGTAGCGCTTGTTGAACTGGACACTTATAAAAGAAAATCTTAGTAACCTTCAACAGCGCAGGCTTAGGAGTCATGTATTGCAAAGTTGGTTATCATGAAGTCTCCAAATTAAAAATTAATTGTATACATTGTTTTCCTTATATTTCTTTCAAGTTTGACTGCCAGTTTCTGTGGTTGTGGGAAACAAAATGATTTTAGTGTGGGAAGAGCTTAATGAAATAATTATTTTACCTTGTACWGTTAATTGAAGTTCTGTGTTAAGCTATCCCTTTCTGAATTCAGTTTGTCTGTTCAGGAGGTGACTCTCTAAGTGTACCTTAGGAATGTCAGCTTTTTTTAATCTAGGCCTAATGAGAGATGTATGCTTAAAAAATTTGGTTTTTGATTAAGTGCACACTCCATGGCTCACAGTAAATCCTTTGGAGGAATGAGAAGAGAATGGGTTGCATCTAAATAGAATTTYGGAGAAGGAAGATGAGTTTGATAGAGGAATTCCTAATTCACTATCTTGTTTGTTGTCAATAAATCTGAGACTCTTAGCTAAAGACTGCTAAAGATCATAGACCTAGAATATTTGTAGAGTCCAACACTGGTAGGATGACAAAGGGGAATACTTCTAAGAGTTGACCTTAAATGAAGAATGGGGCTTTAACTAATATTYGTTTCTGTGTACCTCTATTAAGGCTAGAAATTGTAATACTAGTATTTTAGACTGTAATGCAGTTATAGTCTACTCTTACCTTAATGTATGTCTAATGTTAAAAATTATTTCAGCCTGCTTGTCAAAATGCCATGCCTGTTTTTCCCCATCCATGATCAAGGGTGTGAAGAGGCAGTAAGATGTACTTCCACAAAGCTGCACATAAAACACAGAGTGGGGTTTTCAGGCTGTCAACTTTAGAAGAGATGTCTTCCAGTGGCAAACACCAGCCAGAGTGCCTTTATTATGCTGTGGGACAGTGGGGTGATTGTCTTAGCTACGTGTACTGCAGATTTATAGCAGAGGGGCAAATGACCATGTGTTCACTATGTTATTCCAAGTATCTAAGAAAAAAGGTTCCCTCTCATGATYACAGTCAGAACCAAGGCTTTCTCTTTTTCTGCTTTTAATTTCCTGCACGCTTGAAGTTTAGTAGAAGGAAGTTTTCAAAAAAATAGCTTTCTAGTAATTATGTCAAAACCCCACTGATAATAGAACTTTGTCTAAGATGCTGAGCTTTCTGGATTGGTGGCTTCAGACTAACCTACTGTAGAAACCCTGTAAATTGTGTCATGTATTAAATTTTGAGTTATGGAAACAAGTCACTGTTTTATACTTCCATTTTAGGACCGATAATTCAATTAAAAATCACTGGAATTCAACAATGCGAAGAAAGGTGGAGCAGGAAGGATATTTGCAAAGAGTTATAAAGTCTGAAAGCATTAGTTCTGCTGAACTTCAGCCCCARCCCTGTCTGACTATGGAACACTTGCACACTCAAAATCAATTTTATGTACCTGTTCAGACACATGTAAGTTCAAAATTTAGAATAAGTATTTCCCAGTTTCAAATAATAGATTAAGTTTGAAATGAGGAATAACTCTGAAAGATTGAAGATCTGTTGAGTATTTTTGTGATTTCTGTGGCAATTTAGAGGTTGTAAAACAAATAGTTTATGTACAATAGAGAAAATTTTAGTGTCCCCTTTTGTTGAAGGTTTGTAAAATATTTTATGTCTTTTTAGATTCCAGCRTATCAGTTTGCCTCACCTGAAGGCAGCTGTCTAGAACATGCTCCATCTTCTTCCAACATAGTTCAGGTAAATTGTTAACAGCCTTCRTAAATTAAAGTGCATTTACTGCATATTATATAATAAAATGTATATTATATAGTAAAAATTGCATATTATATAGCRAAAGACATGTACTTTCAAAATGTGTTAATCTTTATCACTCTATCACTCRCCTAAATTTATGGAAGTTCCTCCATAAGTAGGCTTGCTAGTGTAGCTGGTAGTTTTATTAGACAGGAAAAATGAATGAAGCTCCCTTGACATATCCCAGAAACATGATGTTTGTGCTTATTTCTGATAGAAATATGGCTTAAAACRTTGTCTGCATGTTAAATCTTGAGGTTAAATTGTGACCTATATTAGTATTAGCTTATGAGAGATATAAAGACAAGATTTTACTGTTTACGTATATGTAATAAATATAACCCTATCTGAAAAACCCAAGTAACTTACTATGACTTATACTTCTGGCTGGGCTTTGTTCTTATTAGTTATTATTTCTTTCTCACTGATAAACATCTTTTAAATTAGTTGAAAGATGCTCTTTTGCAGCATTCTAAATGCTGAAGAGTTAAGAAACTTTAAAACAAAATTGGATATATTATTTCCTTTTACTTCTCTGGGCTCGCTTGGAATATAGCTGAAATTCCTCATCTGGTGCAGAATGAATATAGATCTTTGTTTCTAATACAACTCTTTGGAAGAATTTTTGTGAATTTGGACTTAGTAAAAAATGTACTTTGACACAGGGAATAATACTTGTTTTGTTTGATAGTGGAGTTCCATGGAACTCTACCTAACCTGAAGTTTCGCAGTGCAGGTCATCTGTTTCATATTGCATTTTCTTCCCTGTTTTGGTATAAGAATGAGTGACAAGAAAACCTCATATGGCTATTGATACTCTGGATTGCCCCACGCCGAGAATTATAAGATATTTTATGCTCTTTTGAAGTGCTCACTAAACTGGGGATAGCATATGTCCTCACCTATATTTATAGCAAAAAATGCAAAGTGTTAAAGAGGTTAAGAAAAAAAACAAACCAATCAAAACCAATTAGCTAATTTTCTATTCTAATAGTAGTGGTGGGATTCCTTGTATAGATACTGTGTCCGCAAATGCTGATTTGAAACACTTTCTTGCACACTTAGTGAGGATAAATAACACAAAATGTTAGAAAGCATATGAAAACACAAGCACACTGTTGGTTCTATTCAAGATACAATGTACTGACTTTAGTTGAGAAAGTGTTATAGCACACTGATCACTTACAGGCTGTATTAGAATCCAGTAAAAATACCACCTTACACACCACTTTAACATCAGATCTATCTCCTGGTAAGTGAAGTTGTTTTGTTGTGAGGGACTTCTGTATTACARAATACAGTACAACTTGAACAGTTATGTTCTGTCTGTATATGGATTCCTGTTAAAAATACAGCTGTGTTATAATATAGAATCTTTACTATTCTARGGGTGGTGGAAGTGGAAAATAGTAATGGCTTCTTTCTTAAATTTTACAGCAGCCATTTATTGATGATGATCCTGATAARGAAAAGAAAATAAAGGAACTTGAATTGCTACTTATGTCAGCAGAGAATGAAATCAGAAGAAAACAAATGTCTTCTGTAAGGACTATWAACTTCTCTAAATATTTGAATATGCATTACTGAGGTTAATCCTCAGCAATTCAGTAACAGTTGTTTGGTTTAGTGTGGTTTTTTTTTTCACCTGCCCCTCTAAAATCAAACCTGTGGCTGTTGCATTGTAAAACAAAAATCTATATATTAGAATTGAGACAACTTATTTTTAGTGCAGTGTTCTAAACTGTGAAGGCAACAGAAGTATGACCAGCAATTTGGCAGTTCCAAAGACCCAGTATTTTAATCTTCTTCCAGAGGAAATACATTTGATGTCACTGCCATTCAGTTTTATAGATCAGCAATGTTGATCATGTGCTCAACRGAGAAAGGTGAAAAATACATAGGCTTTGCCCCATTTGATTTTGAAATATCCTGTACATTATATTTTYCTGAAACTTCAGTGTGAGTGCTTGCAATACTTAATATCCACATTTGGACATGACAAGCAGTAAATAAATACGCCCTGTACACAACCTGTGTGTAAATTCAGAGGAATTTCCTAAATCTGTAGAATTAGGGTAACTTGCAGATGTCAGTCACTGATTTCTTCAGAGGGCTGTGCACATCAGACACCTAAGTAACCAAACTAGATCACTAGTTTAGATTACAAGTGAACTTCATGTTTTATGTGGTGCAGCTATTCCTGGCATTCTTTTGAAACAGTGCAATATTCTCCTTAACTATTAGAATCTGGTTTGCTTCTAGATTTCCAATGAAAATTAAACTTTATTTCTTGGGTACTGAGCAGTGTACTAAAATGGGATAAYCTTTTAGAAGTTCACTAAACTATTAATGCAAAACCTGCATTAAAAAAAACCAAACCAAGTAGTATTTCACACTCTAAAAATATTTTCTGATCTTAAAATGTACCTGTGTTCTGTACTGAAGATGGCTTCATAATATACTTGTGTTCAGGTACACAGGAAACTTGCATCAGAGGTGGCTTCCAATATAGCTGATAATTAATTAAGTTATGAGCGTGTMTAAAATATGAATGAGAGGTAAGACAAAAATCTGAGAATTTGAGAATGTTGAGAATATTAATGTAAAGAGAAAATTAACTGCATTAATTGACACAGATAATTAGCATTTGAAAAAGCCAAAATTAAGTTATGCTTAGTATTTCCACACATTACTTTTTTTTCCCACCCTGCAGTCACATAATTGACTCTTTGCAATCTCTAAGTTGAATAAGATTAACATGTTTCTTCATAACTTTTTAGCAAGCTGGAAGCTTGTCTTGCTGGTCTGGAAATTTTATCATGGAGGACTGTATGCCCAGTACACTAAGCCTTGAGGAACAGACAAGTGACTTCTACAGCATGGATGAGACCCGCATCACACCTGTTCAGCAGAATTCACCACCTAAGTATTTGGGTGTAGAAGCAAATAGAATGCTAACACCTCTACAAACCATTCCAGAATTTGCAGAGACACTAGATCTTATGGAAATTGTAAGTTTGTATTCCTTCTTAAAAATAAGTGTTTAATTAGGAATGTCAACTTATACAATAAGTGGAAAATGCTCTTAAAATTACCTTATTTTGTATTTGTCTATAATCTCAGCCTTATCAAGCGATTTATTGCCTGTTTTAAAAGAATTGTGTTTTAAAMGGTTCGGTGTTCTATGTTTGTATGAAATACCCAGGGAGAGTAATTCACTATATGGCTTGTGGAGGTAGAGAGCTGATAGATTGTGAAGTAATCTTGGATAAACTGCTTGTGTTTTTCCTCTTGCTTCGTAGGATCCAGTAGCATGGAGTGATACCTGCTTTGAGCTTTCAGAGGCTGTTGTATCCCCTGTCAAGCCAGCTCCAGTAAAACTTATGCGGCTTCAACACAGTGAAGGGGCTGCGGAGTGCCAGTATAATGTGGGTGTTATGCTTGATGGCAAAAACCACAGTAGCATCAGTGSTGATGAGGACACAGTTTTTTCAACAACCTCAAACTTAACTAAGTTCAGCAACCCACCTGCTATCCTGAGAAAGAAAAARAGGTTGCGTGTTGGGCAGTCCCCAGTTACTGATCTGAACGATGGCTTATGTAACGATGCCGTCAATGTTGCATTAAAGCGAACGCCAGTGAAAACACTACCATTTTCTCCATCACAGGTGAGTGTGTTTTTAAATAATGCTAAGCATGAAGACTAGTCGTTGAGTTATAAATTACAAGTAGTTTCTTCCCCAGTATTACATTGTAGCCTRAATAAATACATAAAAAAACTTCTCAAAATATCTACATAAAGGTAAAAACCTTAAAAATAAATCATTAAACAGCCTCTGCTTTAAGACTGATGGAGAGTGTGGCAGCAGGGGTGGCAACTTGTGTCTCAGTTCACTTTTTCATGCAAATAATTGTTGATAGAGACCTTTTGTCTCTGTGGTTCAATTAAGTAGTAGAGATTTTAAGAAGAAAATCAAGGTTGCAGCAATAACTGTAAGTCAAGAATAGAGTATTGGAGTTTGTCAATAAAAGTCTTTCAGATATATGTATATAATTTTTTGCTGTTCAGCACAATGGTAAAACTTTGTTCTATAAGGTTACCTTTTTTCCCTCTTGTGCTTAGTTTTTCAACACTTGCTCTGGAAATGAACAATTTAACTTTGAAAATCCTGCATTTACATCGACTCCAGTTTGTGGGCAGAAAGTTCTCATTACAACTCCTCTACACAAGGAAATGACACCACAAGAACAAAAGGAAAATGTGGGGTAGGTTTATTATGTTAAACATCTTGTGGTGTTATTAAATTAAGTTTAATATGCGTGGGGTAATGCTATGGGGTTCTCAGTACTTTCAGATTAATGGTGGTGATATCTGTTACATAAATAAAGGTATTTTAAAATGCCTTCTAGATTAATTTTTTTACATTACTAATGATACATTAAAATTATAAAATGCGCATATGAATACTTTTCTATGCTTGAATAGTTTTAGAACTCCCACTATGAGAAGATCTCTTTTGGGTTCAACACCAAGGACACCAACTCCTTTTAAAAATGCTTTGGCTGCTCAGGAAAAGAAGTATGGTCCCCTCAGACTTATGGTATGTGATTATACTCTTTCTTTTCTTCTTTGTTGAAGTCTAAATGCCCTCTTGGTTTTGAGGTACTGTAAGCCTCAGTGTGATCTTAGAAAGCAATTTCTTATCCTAGAGGACATCTAGAACGTGAATCAAAAACACTTCAGAACTGTTTTGTTAGACTTGTATCCTTCAGTGTAGTATGGAGGCATCTTGAATAGTAATTTGGTACATATAMTCATTTGATCCACAGTAATCTGAAATGAATCAGTTTCATATTTGTGAGTTGTTTTAAATTTGCCTAGCCTTGCTAAGACTGCATTACAAGGTGGTTACACGATTGTCTGAGATTTTGATTTTAATACTTTAGGATTTTGTTTTTTCAAAAGAAATGTTGTAAATCAGAGAATGAATGGGTGTTGGTTCTCCAATGTAGTAAGAGCAAGCTGCTGTAGATGAAAATGACTGACCTCATTATTTTAAACAACTTTTGCCTTTCACTTGAAAAACTGCATTATCTTTGAATCCTCTTAACTGTGTTAGAGCCGAGTTGTTCTCTGGTTTTGGTTCTTCTACAGCACTAAGACTGAAACTAAGTGTTTACTACAGTGTGATACTCTTAATTCATGTTTGCAGTTTTCTTCATCCTAAATCWCAAAATTTTAGTACAGCAGTTCATGATCCTCTGATTCTTCTGCCTGTCACGGATTTTTTTTTTTGTTGTTGTTTTTGTTGACTACAGATAATGTTACCTTTTTTTTGTTAGTTTGCTCCAAATGAATTCAATTTTTGTTCTCTTCGTAGCCTAGCTAAGGTATGTTAATGCATAATAACTTTTGGAATTCAGTAGACATATGCTTTTCAAGTTCTGAAAAAATTCCAGCCAATATATATTGACTACTTTTCTGCAAACACAGAAGGTAGCTCAGACTTTGCCACAGGGCTTGGCACCATCTGTGTTACCCTATAGATTCACAGTYTCTCACTATGCAAATGGAGTGGTTTGGCATTCCTGTTTCTGTCCACTATTAACCTCCTGTTCAAAATCAAATTTGGAGGGCTTAAGGGAATTCTTCTCCTGTTGGTACACAAAGGAGCCATCTGTATGGCTTCTGTGAAATTCTGTACTGTACTTAGTACTATCAATGTCTTATTTAAAGGTTTGTGTCAAAATTGGTATAAATTCTTTTCATGACAACATTCATGCAYTTGAAGTAGTTTTTTAGTATGTTTTTATGCCCATATATATACATATATGTGTTTAGGTAGGTATTTAGTATTTATTTTTATCTTTATCCCTTTTATCAGTGGGTAGCCATTACTGATAAGTAGAAACAAGTAGTTTGTCTTCTTCAATGCTACCTTTCATTTTTAAGGCACTTTGTGCATGTATATGTTTTATATGCCTAGAAATAATGTGGAGTGAAATGAAATTAGAAAAATCTTCATAGCCTTGAAATGTAGCCCTGTGGTTTTCAACTGCAATAGCTTAGATCCTTTGTTTCTATRTTCTGCAAGATCTCTTTTTTGGCCTACATGAGTTGAAAGCAGAATGTGGTAAGAAGTGGCAACTAATAGACTTCCTGTATTTTCTTCTTCAATTTAATTAACCTTTAGTCACAACCACTTGCCTTCTCGGAGGAAGACATTAGGGAAGTTTTGAAAGAGGAAACTGGAACAGATATATTTCCCAAGGAGGAAGACGACACTTTGTATAAAAACTGCAAGCAGGAGGTAATGTGACAATAGTGATTTCAAATAGGAAATAACTGCTTTTAAATAATATTTTACAGTCTTTCTCTGCAAAATGTTTATTGCAGCACAACTTTTCTAAAAAAGTCAGAAAATCACTGGTCCTAGATTCACAAGAAAAAGAAGAGCTTGGTGCCCAGCGGTTGACAGAAGACAATAGTTTAGATGTACAGGTAAGAATTAARCCAAACTACCTGAAGAGTATCACTGACAGCAATATTAATATGGAACTGCATATCTTTTGTTCTGTCAACTAAAATAAATATTTGGATTGAAGCTAGATTCGTACATCTAGAAAGTAAAAAATTCCTTCTGTTTGGAATACTATTTTAAGTACTTAAGAAATAGGGGAACATGTAGCTTGAATTCATGAATGAATTTTTCCTTTCAGGTCTTCAGGGTAGGATTGGTAAAGTAATGTGAATGCTTTGCAGGTTTGCTATTGTAGCAAAGCTGTTTCCATGCCTGGTTACTTATAAACTTTAGCATACACAGCATGCTGAAGCTCTTTGTAATATACCACGAAGATGACATTTGCTCCTGTGCTTTGCACACTCGACAGCTGTGTTCTGAAGATACCTGATTGCTATTAGGCAACATGCTTTTTCTGCTTCACATAGTAAAGGAATACTTTAAGAAATATCAAGCATGTAAAAGATGAAATTTGTGTGCTTCCTTTGCCTAAAGGAATTTGRATAGTGTCTGAACTACCAACACATGAAGAAATCAGATATGGGGTTTTTTTGGTCCCTCTTTCCTTTAAAAAGAAGCTCAATGTTTTTTCAGTTGAGTGATTGAATCGATTGTTCTTTAGCCTTGTAGGAAAACTTAKCTCTTAATGTATGTATGTATTTAATTCTTAAAGAATAAATGTCTGTGATTCTTGATTGGGTTTAAGGCTATATTCAGGATCTAGGAGCCAAAGTCCTTAAAAAGATGCATAATGTGGTTAAGTCATACTCCTTTTTTGCTGGTTTTATAAACTCCCTTCTAAAGTGCCTCTTAGACTCTGTGCCAAGCCTTGGTATCTGCCTGCTGGGTGTTGGGTGCTCTGCCACCTAGTGGGAATTGCCAGTTTCCCCAAGAACATCTCATGAGGAAAAGCAATGCTGCAGCCATTCCAATCATAACCTAAATGTTTGGTGTTCTCTTAGTAATGTTTTGTTATTACATGGTATATTTTGTATCGCTAATGTTCAGGTTATCGAGATACACCATGATGTTGTGGTCTGTTAAAGGCAGGGRATTGGGGAAAAGTTAATTTTCCTTAATTTTCCTGAGGAATGCTTGTGCAATAGGGGCATTCACTCCTAGCAAGAGAGATAATGATAGTGTCTTATTTAAAAGTGAAAAATATACCAGTCCTTTAGTAGAAATTGTGTAGCTATGTGATAATTTAGGAATAAGGTCTGAGGTAGAATAAATACTTAAAGGTGGTTTAATGCAGTTTAATGGGGTGTTCTTGTAAGCACATAAGTACTTAGGCCACTGTTACGGTCATCTCATTTTTTGTCTTTAAAATTGACATGTATTTGTCTTCCACCTTTGCATACTCAAGGTGGATTACTTTTTTTTTGTTTCTAGACATTATCAACATATAAAATTCTTCTGGAATGACCCATCCAGTACTTTTTTCAGTTCTTAAAGCAGTTCCTCCCCGTGATACTGAYGTGATCTTACTTTTTTGAGTCCGGTCTCTGTGGTCTTACTTTTTTGACTCCAGTCTCCTTGTCCTTACTTTCGTGAGGGTTGTGCTAGAAGCAAATTACAAGCTTTTTTCTTTAAAACTGTTCTGTATTTATCACTTTATCAAATCTTGTTAACAGTATGTTATCAGAATAGGGTGGCTTTCGAGTAAAGAACCTGTCTACGCAGTAATACCTAAACTATGCTAGCAGCTGCTTATTGTACTATGCTTAGTATTGACTTTGGATCCCAGTAYGGACCAGGCCACTTCTTCAAATACTGTTCATTACATTTTCAGATTCTTTTCTAGGGTCTTTCTGACAGTATTTGCTTTGTTTACGTTTTGGCTTCTCTTAACACAGCAGTTGAAGTATTTTTGTTTTAAATACTAATTGTTATTCCTGTTCCCTACCCTCTTTTTTGTCAATAGTCAAAAAATGCATATACCACATCTTTATTAATGACACCATTGTTGGAAATACAGAACAACAGATGTAACCTGACATCAGAAAAACAGGATACAAATCCAGCAAACAAAGCAAATGCAGTAATTAAGAAGAAACTGAATGCATATGCTACAAAAAATGTCAAAATGGAGAAAGCTCTTCAGGTCTGGATGCGAAGAATTCTGTTAGTTTGGTTAGCGGGTTAAAAAATAATTTTTGTGTTGTTTTGTTTCTGTCTTGCACTAATGTCTAGAATTGTTGAAATCAGTGATCCAGTTTTAGTCAGTTTCCATGATCTTTATTTCTTTTAAGTCGGTCATTTGTCTGMAAAATGTTTATTCATAGCTAAGTTCTTTAAATGCAGCCCTGATGTTTCACGCTTTGTTTCAGTGAAACAAACTGATGTTTCACTAAGATTTCGATGTGGGGGAAGAAAAACAGGATAGGGGAGACCTACAAAACAGGTCTGGGTGCCCAGGACTAGGAATTAGGTGCAAACTAAACTTCTGCAGCATTTTAGTTTCTCAAATGTGTCTGGTGCTTACTTCTTGCTTAATAGGGCCAGTGGGATTCATTAATCAGAGTTCATCCACAGGTTCTGTTTGGTAATTGTTCTTGTAATGGGCCTGCTTTTGTACATCCGTGTATTTTTCGTATTCGTAAAACCATGGAATCTCATTTTCCCTCTGTGTATGTCCTGACCACAAGCTTTAAGAAGATATTCTTTGACCTGACTTCATACCAGTTCCAGTTTGTCCCATAGGGAATTAATGTATAAAGTTTGTCTTTTCAGAATATCTATAGCTCTGTATTAATAAAAAAATAACARTAAAAGAAAGGACACCTGGAGCCTGATCTTCCATGTTCTACTTAAATGCATTAACAATGATGTTTTTAAGTACAGAGACAACAGTATTACTTTCTRATCTTATGAGAAGGAAGAAGAAAATTCATTTAACTGTGATATTAAAATTGAAAAAAAACCCAAAAATTCTTTTTTGCTGTGAATTGCAGCAAAGGTGAATAGGTCTATCTGGCCCAGAAGTACGCTCTTTAGAATACTTAAAGGGGGAGCTTAGTCATACTATACTGACAAATATTTTCATTGAACCAGCTTTTTTCTTTTTTCCTCTTTGCCSTCAGAAATTCCCTCTCAGTTTTGTGGCCTCTCTAACCCCAAGTCCCTTCTATGAATCAAGTTCTGCTAAATTTACAGAGAAACTCAAGYAGCTAATTTTCTTTGTGAATCTATACGTGGAACTGATTCTTTGGATCACTTTCTGGCTCGATGTGGGAGGGAGAGAATCTTGCATTTTTCATCATGCTGCAATCAGACAGTGTCAGGTCCAATTTGGAGCTGAAACAAATCATCTTGAGATTCAGAACATCGTGTGAAGGTGTAGGCTTTGCTTGATGGAGGAAGCAGGACTAGTAGCCTAATTATTATTYTTCTATTCATCATTTTTATTCCCAAATCCTTTGCCATATCTAATATATTTCAAAAAAATCTGACCATTCTTTCACAGCTGCCACTTGGTTCAGTAAAGTTTTTTATAATATTCTTTTTCAGCTGCCAAACCTTTGTGCCTTCCTTGGTGTCTTCAGACAGCTGTCAGTAATGTGTTTTTCTGCCTGTTGCACTTAGCACATTTAAAGAGGAAGATACTCAAAGAGAAGATTACTTAATTAGCTTCCCTTTAATGTATTAATTGTTAATAGYTAGACTCTATTGAAGAGACTTTTTCATGTTGTGTGTTAGAACTTGAAGCACATCCCAAAATTCACTGCTGGGGAGCTGGATTAAGGGGTGGAGAGGGAGCTTTATCACAGGTTTTAGGTATTGTACTGTAGAACTGAATCTTTCTGAGCAAAATATACTATAGCTAGGCTTTGATAATTTCTTATTATTATGAAACATTATGTGAGAATTGCTCAAGTTTTAGTTTGTTAAAAGAACCTTTTTAACAGAATTTTATTTTATGCAGCCAAATCGTGACTGGGAAGCCGTTGTTTATGGGAAAACAGAAGACCAGCTTATCATGACTGAACAAGCAAGAAGATATCTGAGCACATATACAGCTACCAACAGCAATTCAAGGTCTCTGATACTGTGATGGTCACTGCAGCTGACAACCATCTCTTTCCATTGAAACTGAGACAATGCTGGAGGCGATTCCCGTGCGATACTTGGGAATTAAGTCTTTACTTTGAGAGAGTCTGCCAAGGGAAACCTTAAAGCTACCTTAAAGCTTCCTTTCTTCTTTTGACTGACAAAGAACAGACATGAAGCTCTTGCATTCTTTACGAAGGGATACTGCAAACAGTTCTGCAATGAGTTTTTTAAATATTAAAAGAGTAGCCCCCTAAAATATAAAGAAGGGTAAAATACATTGCAGTACTGGCAACATACAGTTTTTAGGTCTATTTTTCATATTTATTCTTTTGACTTGCATAGCTTTTTTTATCTGTTAGAGCATTTTCAATATAGAGTAGGTTTATAGGTTGTTACTGGTTTCCAAACGAGCAACATACATGAGTGAATGTGCTTTTGCTTATGTAGCATTTTACTAGTATATAAAGAAACACAATGAAAAGGAGTACAAAGGAAGGATAGAAAGTTGCACTACTAATTTTTTGGTATGCTGCAAAACAATGAAATTAACTACAGTGTTAAATATATTTATTTGCAAATGGTACTAGAAGTAGGCCAAGGGGGGTGAATTAAGTTTAGTGTAAAGCATCAGTATTTTCTTCATAAATCTCAAAATGAGATGATTGTTGAATGTATTGTACAGTATGTAGGAACAAGGAAAATTTTGTAAATTGGAAAGGAGTCTGTTTTTATAATTTATTTCCATTTCAAAGCTTAAATGTAGATATTTATATGTATGCAGGTTGTCTAGAGGCCAATGTTGTTTCCTGTTAAAACAGCTAAGATGAAAAAAGGACAAGTTTAAAATATATGAAATAGCAGAAGAATTACAGTGGTGAAGTGTAAAAATCTATACTGTATGTTACATCTACGTAAAGATTGCACTATAGCCCTAAAATCATGTTGGTCTACAACATAATTACAAGGTATTCCTSTATCATACAGCAACTGTTCCTGTACCTTGTTTAAATAGATTTAGAAAGAAATGGTGGGGTCTTATATGAGACTGAGGAGTACTTTGTCCTGCATAGGAACTAAAAACTAAAGCATTTTCAATATGTATATTTTATTATCTTTTTCTTTTTTTTAAAGAAACTTGGCACCTTGGATCTCAAAACAATTTTATCTGCACTTAACTTTGACCATTATATACTGACTAAATGTTTGAAGAGCAAAGAGAACATTCTTTTATTTATGAAAAACCTTTGTCCTTATTTAAAGGTATACAGGTCACAACACTTGCTTTAGTTGCCTATTTTAGGTATTTGCACTTATTTTATGTCTTTATTTTTGGTTTTGAAGGAATGTTTTGGTTTGCTTTTGTTATAGAGATTTTTATGTAGTTAATTTCGAGCAAGTTACAATGGAGTGCTCTCAACAGATACTGACAGGTAAATAGAATTGTACACTGTAGTTTTAGTTATTTATGATTCAAACACTCTTCCTCTCCACTCCCGGGTGTGCTGCTACAGATCGTGGCAGAATCGGCTTGCTGCTATGAGAGATGGAAAGAGCGAGCATCATATGCACTGTATGTAAAATTACATGATGTCAGGTTCTCTAGTTAACTTTATGAGATCAACCAGTACTATGCAGGGTGTGGAAAGTGTTCCTAACACTTTAATATCAAAGATGGTAGAGAAGAATTAATTAATGGAGAATTTTAACGTGATGAGTGGCACAAGGAAGGTAATGATCTTAAACTTAAACTTTTTTAAAGCATCTCAAAGCTTATACAATCCTTGTTTTTACAAGCTTTTTGATATTGGCTCTGATAGTAGTAGGCACAAACATTTTTAGCAGTTTTTAATTCACATCAAAGTTTCAAGGGGGGCGGGAATCCTGTTATAAGCAAGGGATCAGAAAATGCCCATCATGCCAGGATTACTCCTCACCTGGGAAAATTTAGAGGAGTCAATTGGAATTCTTGGCAGTACTAGATTTAGATGTGCATTACCAGAATGGATTTAACAGCAACATTTAACGCTGGAGACAGCATTTAATTCACAAAAAATGAAATCAGACATTAAGACAGAATGACTATCTAGAATCTGGATGGTATACTGAAGTAGAAATGGTATCATCAAAACTACCTATACCAAGTTTAAACATAGATTTATGGTAAGTAGTATTAATTTGTGTTGGTATTGGTTGGATCGTTTAGTTAACTCCTACTTTGTTGCTTTAGCAGGAAGGTTTTATCTTTCATGTCAGGCATCTTATTACTTTTTGAATGTTGTGTGCATTTGCATTTCTTTCAGTTTATAAGTAAATTGTACATGCAGCAGCCAAACTTGCATGAAACCTAAATACATATTACACCATATTTTTGTTCTAAGGTTTGACATAATGTGCAACAAATGCCTTGTTTATCTTAGTTTTTGTTGTACTACAAACTATTCTTTTATGTAAGAGAATGTCACAATACAAACCGTGTTAATGTCAAAAATAAAGCATCTACCTACCAGGCTACTGTTAGTGTCTTTTGTTTGAAAACTGTAACACTCAGTGCTTATTAAAGCAGCATGTGTGTATGTGTGCCTGTGGAGCTGCAAGAGACSTGTTGTTTTCTGGACTGGGCAGAAACAGCAGGCATGTGAATCAGTGAGTTACACTGCAGGATGGAGTCCCTTGGCAGTACCAGCTTCAAGCCAACCAGCATRCAAGCCTACTTGTATGTGATTGTCAGTTTATATTTGTCTCTCAAAGCTGTAACACAAGTTTTTGTGTCTAGAGAACAATTTGGGGAATGAATGCAGCAAGTTCATTTTTCTGTGTTGGCTTTCCTCAGTGAAAGTAGAGCAGGTGGACAGCCAGTCAGGCAGGTTTGGCAGGAACTACAATCCTAAGTTTTATTATATGAAAACTCTGGAAGCTTTTCTTATGAATCTGACTTACTTGGAAGAAATGGTCTTTAAGGAATTGATTGGTGAGAATAATCCCAGTTCCTACTGCTGTTATTCAGATTTTACATGAGAATAACTCTTCTAGATTTGCACCAAACTAAAACTGATCCAATGCYGTGAGTAAAACCAGCTTTGTGAAATAAGGGTTTTAACATTAAATATTAATGGACCAAGGTTGCACCATACCTGTGACCAAGACACACAATACCAACAATAAAAATTTTGAAACTGCAATTGATTCTTGCATTTGTTTTTATGACAAATACTCTGATAAAGGTTCAGTACCTAGGCAGAAAATACACTGATACCTTCTAATGCTAGACCTAATTTAATTTTTTTTTCCGTAAGTTTCCTTGACGTTGGATAAGCTCAAGCTTTACAGGCTTAAATGCTTACTTTCATGAGGAAGCTGTGGATTACTGTTTCTGWGCCAGCAGAGCCAAAAGATTGGTCCCTCTTGAAGCTGCAGCATACTGGTTTGTGTGGCTTCCCCTGGAGACAGCCAGCTCATCCCTCGAGTGGGTTGGATTCTTGCCCTGCAGCTGAAGGGTACAATGGGATCCTTGTAGTTCTGCTAGCATGATGTGTGTTGGAAGAACAGGTAAGCTTTTGGACACTTATACAGAATCTTACATTTTTGTATGAAGTAAATATCCAAATGCTCATTCCCACGATATCACTCTAATGAAGAAACTGGAATAGTTAAGCTTCTGTTTTCATTTGGAGTTAGAGATGTGCAATATGGCATTCTTCAGTTTCAGCTTGTGTTGGTGGTTTTCTTTTTTAATTTTATTTTCTCTTGTGCTTCACTACTGTGTTTTTGTGAGGTACAGAACTGAAAGGAGCCCTCTGACAGTGCTCACTGTTGGGTTGTATAATCCCAGTGCTGCAGTTGCTGTGGCAGTGTGACTTCTGTCTACATGCTACACATATTTTACAGAAATTTTGGGTCMTAATTTGGATTTATTTTTAGAGTCCTCTGGATTATTTACCTGACCTCTGATTTCCYCYGTCATTACACCTTCTGATTACAGACARTATGGATATTAATRACCTTAGTGCAAGCAAGATGGGAATGGGCTGTGTATTGGCTGGCAGTGATGGACATGTGTGACTGTCCTGTGCCATAGTCTGAGGGGAGGGGGTGCTTCTCTCTTTTGGGGAGGGAGAATTGTACTTGTTCAGCATTTACTTCCTTGCCCACCATTGKCCAGTTACTTGGTCATAGTTACTCCTTCTAAAAGTGATGTTTGGTTGTTGCRCAACCAACAGAGCTTCTGAGCACCCCTCAGAGTGTTGTGCGCTCTGCTTTGAAATGGTCCGTCCCGTAGGTTGAGGAATATTTGCTCAGCTTTCTGAGGGTGTCAAGTTCTTACACCAGTAGGCATTAAACAAAAAAAAAATTTAAAAGTTACCATTAGCACGTACCCGTAGAGCAAAGAAAACTCAGAGAAAAGTGTTTGTTGAAAGACTGCTTATAAGCAGTGATACAGTTACAAGTTTCTCAGAAGTCTGTAGGAGCTGTCTCAACTACACGAGCTGTGCATAGGCGTTAGATGGAAAGGCAGAGTTTGGAAAAGCAATCAGCTTTGCACATCTCAGCCGCKGAGGATGTTCTTCCACACTCTTGTAGGGATGAGTTGGCTTGCGCTCCTCTCAAAGCCGAGCAGTGACACCGTCCTTGCTCGCCTGCTTCTCTCGCTGGCGAGCGTGTGTTGGTGGCAACTCGGGATCCGAGCGGACTCGCCCCGGCGCCGGGCTGGGGCTGCGCCGCGCAGCCGAGGGGAAGCGCCKGAGCGGGGCCGAATAGCCGGATAAATCAGCCGCCGGCAATTTACAAATGAATGCCACGCTCTCCTCAGCCATACGGAAACGGGGGATCAGCGGTGTCTGGAGGGCCCGTGTCACCAGAAGTAGGCCAGTTTGTGCGTCGTCCTGCGCTGGCAAACGGCCAGGCTTTGTGTGCTCCAGACACCAGATGGGAAGCAATTATGAGTGTGACAAGCGGGTCATCTGGCAGACACTCTGTGGACCTGCTGCTGCATAATTTTTGGCGGGAAGAGGAGAGCTTTTTCTTTTCTTTCCCCTGACCCACCTCCCTTTTTTTCCCTTTTTTTTTTTTTTTTTTTTTTTTTTTTTTTTTTTTTTTTTTTTTTTTTTTTTTTTTTTGGTATTGTTAATACAGCATCTCCTGTAGCAAATTTTCAGTGACTGGGTATGGAGTAGCCTGTGTTTGCTGAGCTGATGCTCCTTTTGTGCCTTGTGGTGAGCACTCTGGAGTGCAAGCATTTTCCCTTGGGCCAACAATAAGTGATGGTTATGCTTGTGTTCATACATTGTGTAATTTGCTAATAGTGGCCCACAGTGTTTGCACCAGTGTTCCAGCCACTTGGCCAAGAAGACTTCCAGGGCAGAAGAGGAGGATGAGGGAGCCTGGAAGCTCCTGCAGTGTGGCCCTGGTTGTGCAACAATGAGAGAGAAACTTCCATCTCCCGGTAGGGCCGGGTGGAGGGGGTGGACCTTTTGGCAGCTGGGGCCAACATGGGACTTCATCAGTTTGTCCTTTGACCATAGTCAGTGGCCTGTGAAAGGGGAGTTTTGCGAACACGGACAAATCAGCTTAGCTGGCTCCAGCTGAGTGTGACAATGCAGCCCCTCGGCTAAGAGCCTGTTGCTAATTGCATTGGGCAAATGTGCAAAACATATTACATCTTCCATTGCTTTTGTCTGTCTTGCTGGGGGAAAATGGCAAACATGGCCTGGGTCACCCGAGGTTGCCCTTTTCAGAGTGCAGCGGAGGCAGCAAAAGTCCGAGCAGGCGCAGGGGTGTCCTGGCCCCAGAGAGGAGAGCCAGGGCTGGCTGGCAGCAGATGCCTCTCTCCCTGCAGAGCTCCTGAGGAGCTTGGTGACAATGAGTGGCATCTGATTCCCTCCCTCTGCAACAGCTCAGGAGCAAACATGGGTATAAACACATCGCAGGGGGAATTTCTCTTCACCTGAGGTGCTCCCAGCTCATCCATATAGTGAATGGCCCTYCACCTGTGTCTGTAAATAGCTGCACAATTTGAATCCTCTGGAAATCATGTTCATTAGAGCTTTTGGGTCCAGAGCCTCAGTTCAGCTCCTAATAGACACTGTCAGCAGTTTTATGSATGGTCCTGTGCAGGGCTGGAAYTTGGAYTCAAYGATCCTTATGGGACCYTTCCARCTCAGCATATTCYGTGATTCTGTAATATTTTCTGCTGGTTAAGGTTTACCCAGGAATCATCAGGGTGTTTACAATGCAGCCTAGCCCTGCATGGGTTGGCATTGTGTTTCTTGCCCTTGAGGAAGGCAGGAGTGAGCATGTGTGTTTCTCTCCTTTCCAGCTTTCAACAAGAAGATAACAGCAAGATAAGAAGAGAAATGTTGCCCTGAAGAGAATTAGAGGTTGCAAGAGCAATTTTGAGGGAGAAGCACCTGAAGCCTCTAATCCTGTTCATTTTCCCATTGTTCAGTGCCAGGCTTTGTGACAAGGGCAGTGTGAACACTCCAGTTCCAGAGGTCGTCCCTGCCCCATAGCAGCTCAGCTCTGCAGGTGGACAAGCACTGGATCTGACTGTGAGCTGCAGTCCTTGTCTACCTCATCCTTCTATGTCCTTTAAACTCGATTGCTAGAGACTGCTTGCATTCATAGCAAAGGCAGGTTCTTCAAAGGTGCTTGGAGCCAGCCCTGCTTAAAGAGTCAAAGTCCAAATAATTTCAAAATGTTGAAAAAWTTCACCAYGTTCRTGCAAGGAATACGGCAGGATGGGATAAAAAGATGATGCTAATTTAGTTAAAATCTGTACAGCAAAGTGAGCAGCACCACCTCGAGTGCCAGCACCTCTGTGTGTATCACCACAGAGTGCTRCTATTACATATCATGAAGTTTGAAGCTGAATGCTCCACGCACACACCTCTGAAGTTCAAGTGATGGCTGGACCAAAGCCCTTGTCATTGTACCCTGGTAACTTTTTTCTCCCTTAGGCTTTATTTTAATTTTTTTTTTTGCATTGAATTTTTTTTTTAATTTTATTTTTAATTTAAACTCTGAGAGATAATTTGGGAGATGTGAGTTTTTATGTCAAATGACTGTGGACAGAATATTTTCAGGCAGAGTTTGTTGCAATTTTTTGTTTTGCAAAGTGTGTGATAGCAGGATAGAAGTGATCATATTGTAGCATAATGCCCATAGACCACAGTTTTTCTTCTGTGCATAATGCCAGAACAAAAAGTCTTTCTGGTGCTTTATTGAACATGAATGAAGCCATTGGCTATTGATTTACTTAAGCAATATGACAGCTGCAAAGCAGGCGGAACTTGGAGGGAAGAAAGACCTTCGGATACCTCGATGGCTTCACTTTAGCGGTGACCTTCTTTTGCAGGTTAGTTGCCAGACTTGTCCCCTGCTCTGGATGTGTTGCTGTGACCTCACACCCACCAGCAGTCAGGCAGTGACGCTGGAAACTCTGGGTTTGACCAAGCGAGAAAGGAGGGACTTGGTTCTGAAAGTCTGGTGGAGGTTTGTAATAAACCGGGGAGGTGAGGGATGCAGGCGCTGCCCTGGCTCTGTGCTGCTCAGGGGCACAAAGGGACACTGACAGACCTGGTCTGGAGCCCGTGGCGGGAGAAACTCAAAACTATTTAGTTTTCACTTTTTAAAGTGGTTTAAATCCACACCTGGATGCTTTATAGTGCTGGAAGATTTTAAAGCATTTGTGGGGAAGGGGAATATATTTCTTATCACACTGTGCAGTGTGCAATGTTTCCCTATGAGGAATTTTCATAACCAGATCATGCACTGAGAACCAGCTGAGGTTTACATCACCTGAATAAAACATGGCCAGGGACTCAGAGCCGGCTGTTCAAAAGGGTGCAGATGCAAGGACTGTTTTTGTCATGCTGTCCCTGCCCTGCAGCATGTGATTCACCAGCAGCCCTGGTGTCCTGAGGTGCAGTGCTGCCCCTGGGTCACAGTGCACAGCCAGTCTGAGGTGGTGGTGACAGGCACCCACTTACTTAGCTGTGTGCAGCCTATGGTGATACGTGTCTGGCTATCCTGGATGTTCATGGAACAGCAATAAAATAACTCCCCCTGACACTGTTTCCAACATGTGATGAAAGCTCTTTCATTTCAATGTGTGACATCTGCCAGGTCTCCATGACTGCGCTGATTATCAAGATGCAGAAACTTGGATAATCGTTGTGTGCCTTGGCCCTGATTAGGTGAATTTTGTGCTGTTTTCTCATGGTAAATGAAAGGAAATAAAACAGCTTTTGCAGTGGGTGGTGGTGGTTTGTGGTAGGGCTGCTGGCTGGGACAGGGTGAAGCTGGATGTCCCCTGGGTGGGTGCCCCAGCAGGACACTGCTACACTGGTAGCAGCTGCTTAGCCACAGGGGAAAGTGTGTGTGCCAGTGGGTGGGTCTGTACATGTGTGAGGCAAGATCTCCTTGATCATGTGAAGTGTTTCCCCCAGGTGCTGACAACCCTCCCACTGGAAGCACAAGTGGATGCTGAGGAGATGGTTTGGAAGCTTTCCTTCTGTTGTGGGTTCTGKGGCAGAATTACTGCGGGGTTTTGGTGTTGTCCTGATGACTTCTATGGACAAAAGTGAYTGCTGTAACTGGCTGACCTGACTATTGCATAAAACTGGCTCCATAATCTTATTTATCTCTAACTTCACCCCAAATGTCTGTTAAATAGTTTATCGTGGTGCATCAAAAAGGAGATTAGAGGTCAGAGGGCTTTTTAGCATTTGTCAGATCCGTGAATAAAGAAGTGTTYAAGCTGCCTTGAGTTCTTTCCAAAAATATTACTCCTTGTGGAAACAGTCAGGTTCAAAACTGTGAGCAACTAAACACGGACTGTGCTGAAGTTTGCCCTGCTGGGTCCCTTTTGTGAAAACAAGTGTTCTCCTTTGGCAAGGAGTGAGCCCCCTCCTCTGGAGTCTGTGGAGAAGGCTTCCTTGGCAGCAGGACACTGTACCCGTAGTTTGGACTGGTAAGAGCCTCCTTCAGCATTCCAATGACTGYTGGCTTTGTGTTTCAGGTGATCTGCTAAAACTGAGCAGTCCCTGAGCCATCAGGAGATGAGTGTTAACCATATGCCTGCTCTGAGTTTTGAACCTTACTTTTCCTCATCTTTATTAATAGTCATCGTTGAAGTTTTCAGCTCAGTGACTGTGATGTGATTCCGTGACTTTATAAATACATGCAGGTTTATTGCAGCAGTTTTTCTACCCTATTTTTAGGCACTTGGATTAGTGGGAGTAGGTTTTTATTTTGTTGAAGTCTGCATTTACTGAGCCTCTAAATGTCTTACAGAACAGCAATTTGCAGGCTTGTTAATACCATCCCTCTCCTGAGGGAAATGCAGGCACCTGTCAGTCAGAAGATGATGGTGCCAGTCGGGTTAGCTGGCGACATAGGGACAGATGTGAAGATGGAGCCTGTGTCTGGGTAAAGCAGCAAACCTGGCTGGTTGCCTTGCTCTCTTCTCCACTACAGGACACCCAGAAAGGAAGGGCAGGGCTTTTCCACCCTCTGGGAAGAGCATCCAACACCTTCCCACATCTCCAAAGTGTTTCTGAGGGGTGATGCACCTCCAAAACCTGGTTATGGACGTGGAGCACCCAGTGGGGTGACCTGAAGGCTGAGCAAATCTGTGAAGCTGACTTGGTCTCCAAGTCGTGCTGTGTGTCAGGACAATGCCAGTGGAATTCATGCAATACTCCTGGAGATGCCTGCTGGGGGCTGCTGTGCATGGCAAGGCTGCTGTAACCCAGCTGCTCATGGCTGAAAACAGGAGCTGTGTGAATGAGCCATTTCTCTCGCTTTCACACGAAGGTTGTTGTCAGCGGGAATGTGCAGTGCTCCTCTTTACCCTGCTATCTTTACAGAGCTGCTGGTGCTGCCTTTAGAGACTGCTCTGGTGAGGAAGGGTTGAACTGACCCTTTATGGATGGGGCTGAGGCTGCTGACCCCCACAAGGCTCAGATTCAGAGGGTTTCCATCTCTACCGATGGCACTGGATGATCTTCCATTACATGAGTGCCTCCAGCCCAGAAGGAGGAAGGCATTTTCAACCCTGGGAGCTGCAGCTGAGGGCGTGGGCTGCAGAGGCCCTCGATGTGCCCGGCTGCTGTGGTTGGTGTGCAAATGGGGCCAGACCCTGTTCCACATGCTTGCTAAACAGATTGTGAGCACTGCACTGACCTGCTCTCCCTGGCACGAGGAGACACAGCAGGGTGGCTGTGGGATGGCTGGGAAAGCTGTGAGCCACACAGGAAGGCAGATTGGGCTGAGTCCTGCTGCTCCACGGGCTCCCTGGAAAGGGACTGAATGGCTGTTTCCCACTCCTGAACTGCAGCGAGGATTGACGTGGGCAGAACAGGTGCTGAGGTGGTGACAACCAGACCGTGGCTCTTTTGCACAGTTGGGGTGACTCCTGTGTCACACTGTCTCATTTCTACAGGTGGTGAAGGTCAGCGAAGGACTGCCCAGTCACTGAGCATCCCTGCTTTTCACAGGGCACCTGTATCTGGTGATAGCCTTGTGCCTGGCTCCAAAACAGCCACAYGGCCAGAGTGCATCGGTCAGGGGTCAGCTGAGGGGGCTGCAACAATCACAAAATAAAGGACCCCTTGCAAAAACCCCAGGCTGGGTGACAGCAGCCTCCGCTCTCAGCCTTGCCTGCTCCATGTCAGCTTTGCACAGACCTTTGTCTTTGCTGCATGTGGCTGGTACACTGAGGCACAGGAACAAGCATGTCACCTGCTGGGAGTTTCCACGTCAAAGGATTTGTCTGTGGAGGCTTATTTCTTATTCTTAATTATTATTTCTTGTTCTTATTTCTTATTCTTATTTCTTATTCTTATTTTTTATTCTTATTCTTTTCCTCTCCCTAGAATTTGTGTCTCTTCAGCTAATGGGATGACCCACTTGCAGTACATTGTTGTCAGTTAAATAACTTGGTATCTCTATTTATAAAGTAAATTACTTGAAAAAAATTATTAGCCAAGYTTGGATTTCAATATATTTATAATTGAGACAAAATGAATAGACATTGTAAGAGTCTGAATGCTGATGAACACYATTTGTAAGGGTTCATTATACATAAATGATGTGTGAAATCACATCTGGACTATTGTGTCCAGTTCTGGGCCCTGCAACATAGGAAAGATTTGGATGTGCTGGAGCAAGTCCAGAGGAGGTCAGGAAGATCCTCAGAGGGCTGGAGCACCTCTCCTTATAGAGGCAGGCTGCGAGTTGGGGCTGCTCAGCCTGGAGAAGAGAAGGCTCCCGGGAGACCTCAGAGCAGCATTCCAGGACCTAAAAGGGCACTACAAGAGAGCTGGAGAGGGACTTTTGACAAAGGCATGTAGAGATAGGACAGTGGGGAATGGCTTTAAACWGAAACAGGGTAGGTTTAGATTAGATATTAAGAAGAAATTTTTCACTGAACAGGTTGCCCAGAGAGGCTGTGGATGCCCCATCCCTGGAAGGGTTCAAAGTCAGGCTGGTTTTGAGCAACCTGGTCTAGTGGAAGGTGTCCCTGGCCCTGACAGGGGCTTRGAACTAGATGATCTTGAAGGTCACTGCCAAAATGGGCTGCAATTTCTGAARTTTTTGCTATGTGTACAGGGTCCTTGTTACTCAGATAACAGCTTGGATGAGAAGCTGCTGTATCCTGAGCCCCACTTTTGCTTGTGCTGGCCCACCACAGGCACAGGGTCTGGTTTTGCAGCGTCAGCTCCTGGCACGGATGCGCCCWGGGCTCACTTCACCCAAAAGTGCCTTGTCAGACCCAGGGGTGAGGAACTCTGCCACTCTGGGGGCCTTTGCATGTCTCTTCTGCTTTATGGTCCAGTGAACCCAATCCTCACCCAAAAAGGGAGCATCAGATAAATAGATTTTGTTCTACCTCTTGCTGTTTCACTGCTATGCAAAACTGACAGCTCAGTAAGAAAATATCAGTCTAAAATAAAGCAGAGTCAAATGTTGGGCAGGTGAATCTGCAAGACAGGAGGTCTGATGTGGTGAGACACCTGGCTGGGACTGGGGGCTGCCAGCAAGTGTCTGCACTGATCTGTCACCTTTGGGCCAGTGCTGAGGCCCTGCACTGCTCCACAGTGCTTATTATTTAAAGGCTTTTAAATTTTGTGTCTTTTTTAGTAGAGACCCCAACCTGATGGCTAAGAAGAGGCACATCATTCACACGTGCTCCCATTTAATCCTGAATTGTCTGAACTCAACTTTCAAGGTTTTCCGGGCCTTCATCTAACTGAATAAAATATTCAACTCTTTTTTTACCTTTTAAGCACTTCAGTTTTTATTATAGTGATCTGTGTGTCCATGTATTTAAATAAGAACTCTGCCACTTAAAACCAGTTTTGAATACCATATAGCTTGGGGTTAGGGTTGAGAGAGTCAAAGAGCCTCACAGCTCCAGGAACATGGGGGCTGGAAAATGTGTGCCAAGGTGATCCTGCAGGGGCCTCAACAGTGATGCTCCTGTACCTTTCTAATCTGGACCATCTGATTTCATCTGAGGATTCCCCACAGGATTCCTCCTGTACCAATCAGGTTTGGTGGGAGCACCCACTCACGAGACAGATGATTTGGTCTCAAACTTGGCAGAGCAGAGTCTTGAAAAGACTAATGGAAGGTCTCCCCTGGACGAGTTAGAAGAAGTGTATTCAAATGGCTGCACAAAATGTCTGAGRATCCAAATGTAGAGAAATGTAACATGAGCCTGATGCACCCCCTTTATTGACCTAGGCAAGGAAGAAAGTGCTAAACACACCAAAATAGGGAAACTAAAAGCTTGTCTCCCTTTAGGAGCATGGGTGAGCTGAGGCTCGATTTATGTTGCATGAGCTCGCTGATAATGGACATGGAGAGATCTATTGATGGAAGCTGCCAGACCCAAAAACCAGTTACCAACATTTTTAGTGGACACTGGGCCTCAGATATCAGCCCTGACCAAACAAGACATGGTTCCATCTGAATGATGCTTGCAGTRAATGCAGTGGCAGTAACTACTGCTGCAGTTAATGTTGTTGGGAGAAGAAGCCAGCATAACTGTTACCATGGCAACGGGGGGACTTCCCTTAAWGCTTACTGGGACAAGATGTTTTGAAGGGGAGAACTTGGCATGACAGTCTGGGGTGGCAGTGGTCCTTTGTAACCACCAGCCACCAAATTAGACTGTTGCAGATGACCCCAAATCTTCCCCCTTCAAAATTAACAAATGTCAAACCCTATCCACTGCCCTTGGGGGGCTGGCAGCGAATATCCTCTCTTCTAGAGGACTGAAAAAATTGGGAAATTATTATCCCCACTCACTCAGCTTTCAGTTCTCCAGTACATGGATGATATACTCATAGCAGGTAATCATAAGGAGGAGGTTGGGATTTCCCAGAATGACACCATTACTCACCTTGAAGGTTTAGGGTTGAGCTGCTCACTTGTGAATCATCTACGGAGTTAATGCTGAGATTTTAAAAACCTCACATAGATAATTGTGTCTATTTGACATTGTTTGTAGAGTTTCTTACCAGGGGTCTCATCTGAGAAATCTGACTTGTTTCAATTTTGTGTGTSCAAGTTCTGATATTGCAACTTTTCTGACTGGGTAACTTACAGATGTAAAATTACTCTGCTGATGTCAGTGTTAGAATTTAAATATTTTCTGTATAAAGTGTGTGGTATTCACTCAAACAGTGGTGTGTCCGTGATTGATTCTGCTGGCAACTGTTTGCTACAGGACCTGTGAAGTGACAGCAAAAGGGGAAGAAAGGCAGGCAAAGCATATCTGAGGGATTTTTTTTCATGCATCAGTAGGAATTACTTTATGTATTAGCCTAGCTTCAACTCACTACAGTTTATTTAAATAAAGTGGTATGCAAAGTAATATATAAATATTATAAATAAAGTGGTATGCAAAATAATGATGTATATTTTAGTGAGTAGCTCTATCACAAAGATGGTTTTGAAATGGTGAAGAGAAATTAGAAACCCTTTTTTTGGGGGGGGGAAATGAGCTATAAATGACTGTAAGCAGGACGGACTATCATCATGCAGTCTCCTTCTGTGAGGTCGGTGCCCTAGTCAGTCTCCAGTTCTGGGGAACACCAAATTATAAATTGACATGAAATGTGCCTGAAAAATGCATCTTCTCASAGATGTTATAAATTATGACAACAGGCTTGTGTCTGGTAGTGCCAGAGGCAATGCTTTTGGCTGCACAGTTAACRGCGTCTGTCTTTGGTGGAAAAATGGTACAGTTCACTTATTTTTGTAATGACTATTTCACATTTTTCTGACGGTGTGCTGGAGTCAGCCCAACATAGCTTTCTGTACAGTTTCATCTGGAAAATATATTGCACGTCTGCATCCTCTTCCATACTCATGCTGGTATTTTTAATGCACGACTAAAAATTGGGTATTCACAGAGGAGTTCCCAGCAGGAGCCAGGTCCTGGAAAAAATCTGTGCCAGGTCTTGTGGTGTGGACACTCACCGAGAGGACATTCTCTGGCTGCTCAYACTAAACATAGATGGTGTCTGCAATGGAAGGGCCAGAAATGTGGCAGCTTTTCACCAGAGCTGTGTGAGTATGGGCAGTATGGGGAACAAGTCATCCTCTAACGAGGAGCTTTGAAGTCTGGGTTGATGGACCATGCCAACACCACACATCTTCTTTCCTCSTATCCTCAAGTCTTTCCACTCACAGTCCTGAGTCCTCTCCCCTGGGCTGGGCTCCTGTGCYCTGTGCCATCCCCTGTGGCTCAGCAGGGGCTCTCCAAAGACACGGCTGTGTTTGAGGTAAGTTTGGTGACTTTGTTGTCCACTCACAGCATGAAGACAGGGAGAGATTGGTTTTATCCTCTAGCAGAGCCTTAACTACCTTTGAGGAGTGTCTGTGTTGGACTCTCATTTGATGGGAGGGAGGTGACACCAATTTCGTGCCTGGAACATGCTTGAGGTCAGGAGTGTAAAGGTGTAGCTGATGTCCAGCTGCTGGTGGTGCTAGGGCTTTTCTCTGCCTATCTGATAACAAACAATGGTTCTACCACCTGTGTAGTACTGGAGCTGC
Organism: Malurus melanocephalus; assembly: GCF_030028575.1. NCBI lineage: Eukaryota > Metazoa > Chordata > Aves > Passeriformes > Maluridae > Malurus > Malurus melanocephalus. Next base: position 58,064 of record NW_026623675.1, read on the forward strand.
TCACAGAAACACCTTCAGGCTGTGGAGAGCAAAGCTCATGTTCTTGCTATCAGGTATTCACCTTTTTCAGAACTGTGCACTCTCCTTTACTTTCCACTAAATGCTTCCCGAAAGCTCTTAAGTTGCTGAGACCTCTATGTTGCCACATACTACTTGTTTATTTTGTTGAGGGTTTTTTTTTTTTTTTTTTTTTTTTTTTTTTTTTTTTTTTTTTTTTTTTTTTTTTTTTTTTTTTTTTTTTTAAATAGACCATACTTTTTAATCAATAGAATAAATACCTACTACAATACAAAAAACTCCACAGCAGTTCCTGGAACACAAGGAAATTAAATATGCTTCTTGTAAATATCATCTTCTCTTACAGATCCAAATTATAAATTAAATAAATAATAAAAACATAAATACACATGTCAAGATACAGCAATTATTAAAAWGAAATATTAATAATCTCCATCCTCATACTGCTTAAAACTATTAATTAACAAATTAAATACTACTACAATACAGCTTTCTCAACAGACAAAACTCTTGCTGCCCTGGACTGTATTTGGGTGCTTTATGGGCCATGTTACTTACAAGGGCAGGTACCACAAATGCTCACTCCCTTAATTACACTTAATTCAGCAAATGGACTTTTCCCACTGTCTGTCTGCCATCCTTATTTTTGCTTTGTTTAGGAAATGAAACCAAAAAGGGAAGCAGTGATTGCTGTGCTCCCTACTCCTTGGATGCACATATGGCTATGCAAGGGAGTAGTCCCACTGAATTTACTAGGTTTACCTGTATGTGTAAAAACACACATATGGGTTCCTGGCAGGATTTCTATGGGCTGAGGAAGGGGCTGCAGTGTGGTTGGTGAAGGGTGTTTTGGGAAACTCTTGGCCATGGCTCCAGCCTGGTTCAGTCATGGAGGACCTGATGTTGGCAGGGTCAGGGTGCCCAGATTATTGCACAGGGTCAGTGTGCCAGGCTCTCATTTAAGGCTGGGCTGGGACCCCTGTGACAAACCTGCTCAGGGCTGTTCAGGTGTGCAGCCTTTGGTTGGTGTCAGCATTGCTCTCGTGTGCCACGGCAGAGAGCACACAGTGGATACGGGGCCACCACTGCCAGCACAGGGTTCACAAGGAACTGTGTTCTTCTTTCCCAGGAGCAAGAAATAAAAGCAGGRGAGCAGATCATCCCTGTGTCAGGCTGCTGGGCCAGAGAAGCCTTTGGAATGAGCAGGGGGAGTCTGTGYGATTTGTAGGTGCAAAATTGTGCACTGACTATTTGAGCACCTCTGAAGGAGGAGCCTGTGACTGAAGCAGTGATGGAGAGCTGAACAGAAGGGCWGACAGAGGTACTTCATGAAGGTGTAGCACCTCTCTGTCCTTGGCAGACTCTGGACTGACTTGGCTCTGGCAGTATGAAAAGCCACAGCACCTTTTAAAGTAAGAACTTCCATCCCCACCCTAGCACCATTTCCATCACGTCCAGCCCCACACAGGTTTTCCTTCTGCCCTCCTTGGAGTTATCAGGGCTCTATGCTCTGTAAAGCTCCTGGGCTGCCCCATTTGTTTTCCCATCCCATGAGCTTTGGTTGCTAGGCTGCCAAGCTGCAAACCTTTCCTGCATGCTGCTCCACCCCACTCAGCCCAAAGYCAAACCTGGCTGCCTTCCCCTCCCAGCCAGGTCCCTTGGTGCTCCTGAGCTGGACTGACTTGGGCCAGCTGCCCTCCCTACAGTGGCACTGTCTGTGATGGCATCTCCATGCATTTCACTGCACTGGCTGCAGGCAAGAAGTTTCAGATGGGAGCTCCTTCCCTCTGCTGCTGACACAGAGTAAGACCTTTATTTTTAATTTACGCTTTGGTGCACTGGCAGTTAGATTAGAGGTCATCATTGCTATGAACAACAGGAGATACGCCTCCTCCAACTTTAAATATAAAGTTCTGTATTTAGGGAAACCGATGTYTTTTATAATACTAGGAGTGCACTCACAGAAGGCAAGTATGACTAATATAATATTGTCCATAACAATAAGTGAAATTTTTTTTCTGTAAAACTGTTTTGTTCTTTTTTTTGGGAAAAAAAAAAACTGAAGGGGACCTGACCAGCAATTTCTAAATTAAAAAAAAAAATAATTTTTAAAGCAAATTCCATTAAATTCATCCATTCATAAGCACAGGTCTCTTACATGCAAATATCTCATACTTAGTCACCTAGTTGCACCATTTACRTATTTTCCTTCCTCCTAGTATTTTGTGAACTTAATGTAATATCCTCTACCACATGGGTAGAGAGTAAATTGCTGACTACCACTTCACTTATAAGCAGGTTCTACAGCAGAAAATATCTCTTGAGGTTTTCCAGTTGCTCATAGTTTGATTTGGCAGGACACCTTAAAACACCACTCGTTACAAAACAAAAATTGGTACATATGTTTGTAAACTTGCTCAGTTCTGCCCCATTGTTTTAGAATTTTTGCCTCTTTTACTCCTGTACYGAAACAACAAAACTGAAGGGAAAAAAAGAGATGTTTAACATRTGTCATTCAGCCAAGCATATCGCAAGATGTGGTTTTTATCTCATGATATGAGAGGGGAAAGACGATAAGCAGAGGTGCACAACAAGTAGATCCCTGGATTTAATGGCACTCTGAAATCAATCTGTTGCCTTGCAGGAATACACAAACCTCTCGGGAGGCTTTTCTTGTTGCAAGTCCGAGCTCATTCAGATAGGACACAGAAAATGGTGAATGGGTCAGSAGTAGTCTCAGCATCGAGTCAAGATATAAATCTAGTGGGATAGTTGGGGTTTTACTGTAATGCAACAAGGAAAGGCCATTGAGTTGCATCATGYTCACCATTTTGACCTTAGTTAGCCTTTTCCCTCTCTTCTGAGGCAATGGCATCAAGTAAAAAAAAAAGGATATAGTTTTCCTGGATGAGCTGTGCTGCGTCTGTTCCCTCATTGATCCTAAAGCACCTTGTCCTGCTAAAGGAGCTTCTGCCTTTCCAAGTGACGCTGAGCCTTATCAGTCCGCCTCAAAGGCACTGTTTGTGGCCCCCAGGTACTCTGACTTCTTCTTGTGCTTCATCCACATCTTCCTCAGGAGGCTGGGTGTCCCGCACAGGCTGCCTCCTGTCAGTGGCAGGGAAGCCTCTGCTCCTGGTGGCAGGGCCAGGTCATACTCTGTTGTCTTCCTCCAGCACTGCCTGTGGCTGACAAATAAAGCACAGATGTGCACAAAGCGCTCCTGCTCGCCTTTCTTTCCTGCTTCCAGCCGCTCAGAACCAAGAGCTGCCTGGCTGAACAGGTCTGTCCGTGCCTGGCCCATTCCAGCCTGGAATGAGCAGGGGCTCTGGATGCTGCAGCTGCCAGTGCTCAGCTCATTCCCTCACTGTCAGAGGGGACACTCACACTATCAGAGGGGACACTCACGCAAGTGACGGGCTATAACTGGGGCCACTCTAAGTGCATCCTCTCCAGCAATTGGCACCCAACAAGGAGCAGGTGGATTGCCCAAGCAGACAGCTGGGCCCTTCCACCAAAATCCCACGGATATAACTTTTTTTTGTTTTTAAATTAATTACATTATCTAATTACATTTTAGGGTAAATATTACAGACTTCTTAAGGGGGAAAATACTTATATTTTGAATTAATTTTTTTTTCTAGTGATAAAGTAGAGCTGTAATGGGCACTGAGGCAGCTGTATAAAAAGCTGTGGCTGATGATGAAATCAGCAGATCCTTTACCAACCTCTCCCTGCCTTTGGGAAACAAGAGGCATGGCTGCAGGGTGGGAAGGGACTTACTCTTCCGTGGAAGTGCGGTCGCGTGTGGGCGAACCCGTGACAGCCACAGCTTTCACTGTGATATGGGCAACTGGAGATGGAGGAATCTGTGGGAGGATAAAGCACAGCATTAGGAAATGCCACTGATGAGCAGGGACACCAGTTCATCTGAGGAAAGGGGCTGTTCTAAGAAAACCGATAAATACTGTAAATCTCTTAACAAGAGAAAGCAGGTTACGGATTTGCCTGCCCAACTCTCACCCACACAATTACCAGCTGTTCACGTGAATGTTCTCACTGAGCTCAGCACAGGACTTGTATGAGTAAGAGTTATACCTCCCATCAAAGAAGGGAGGCTTGCAGAACTTYTCATTCCCTATTTTTTATGTTTAGCTTCCCAAGGCAGTGAGGTTTTGTGCAGACTGAGCAGCCTGCCTCTTGCAGGTCCCACCTCTACGGCTGCCTGGGAAGCAGATGTCTCAGCCATCCCAGCTCCTCGAGCATTCAGGGATGTTTCCCTGTTTTGTTGGGCACTGCTCTGCTGTGTGGGGGCCCTGGTTATGCTCCAGCTCTGCCACAGCCCCACTGTCCACTTCCTCCTTGTCTTATTTGATCATAAGTTGCCTGACAGAATTGAGTCACACTTTCCCATAAAAAGGTCACTGAGAATAGCATATCSTCCAAGACTGTAAGCTAAAGTGTGAGTTGCCCAGAAACAGAAAAAAAATATCAAAAATTGTGAGGTGATCTCATTATTTCAGGCAATAAGCACACTTACTGATTTTACTGGCAATCCTGAAAAAATTGTTCATATTATTGTCACTACCATAACTGGTCTTAAGCTTTCTAGGGCTATTTCTCCTAGGATTAATCTGAGACTGGATACATTTAGGTGTGTTTTAAAAGTATCCTAAGACTCAGAGATGTTTGAAATCACCTTTGCAAGCATCCTTTGAAATGMAGCTATGTTAATTATTGCCAGGTTCAATTAGTTTCATTATACTGAAAAACATTCGTTTTAACCATCCTTAAGTATTGTATTGTCATTTTTCTTAAGTGTAGCCCGGCTATCAGCTAGCAAGTATGCTGCAGCCATCCAAAAGAGCCTCTGAAGTCATAAAGTTTGGATAGCATGGCCTGGTGTTGGCCAGAAACTATTCAAAAGAATCTTTTCCCTTTGAAAACTTAGTTTTAATTAAATGTAGATTTCAAAATTGGTTTGGTTTTTTTTTTTTTTTGGGAGGGGGATGGTTGGGGAGGGATTGTAAGACAATGAAGGGAGGGAGAACATTTTTGACCAAAACATTTTTACGGTCCATTAGAGAACACATTGTGGGATTTGTATGATAATTTCCCCATCAACTCTTTATTGACGTTTCTGACTCCTCTTGCAATTACCATGTCAGGTTGGCATTCTGGAGAACACAAATCATTTGATGCTTGTTCCACGTGGGAATTTTTTTTTTCCCGTTTTGTGAAATTCCCTGAGAGACAAGAGGTTAATTCCTCCCAGCTCTTGCAGGTGGCTGAGCACCCAGAACAAGAGCCTGCCTACTTCCATCCCAGCACTCTTCCCGGTTCCTGAGGGGCAGTCAGCTGTCCTATGCCAGTCTCTGCTCCCAGCTGAAGGATTTTCTGGCAGGAATTGTGTTTCAAGCTTTAACAAAGGCTGTGAAATCTGCAGGTGTTGTAACAGACTGACATGCTGCTACTGTGGGATGTGCTGACAGGTACAAGGTTTTCAGATGCATTGGTAATTGRTCTCTCTCTATTTGCTTACCAAAGATTTTCCATCCAACAGGTGATTATAGGACTTGGGCGACTCTCGTTCAGTAATTCCCACTGCAAAGCAAAAGAAGCATGATATTATCTGCAATTATCTCATTGGCATAGCTTGTATGAAAAATCTCCTTCCATGCAGTAAAACTCAGATAAGGACTGAGCCCAGATACAGGTTACAGTCYCACCAGATTTGATTATAGCCAAAAGCACAGAGTTTCCTTTGCTAYGACCATCCCTTGTGATGTCAGAATAAGTGAGTGTGGAATTGCTTAAGTCATTCTGGAAAGTCTCTCAACTCCTTGCTCCCGGACTTTTGAAATGATATGAAGAACTGCCCTTAGCAGAACAAGTCAGATGGGAGCCCTTTCCCCCTTTGTAAACCCTCACATATCTCTACAGACAAAAAGCCCAAACGCTGCTCCTCAGACCCCACTGCAGGTTTGTCCTGCCTAGGAGATCATTCTCTCTTTTCTGGATTTCCCTGGAGAGTTATTTTAACCTGGGCAGAGATGTGTCTGCCCTGTCACAGGGAGGGCTTTCCACCTTTCTGCCTGTGGCTGAGTGACAACTCTCTCTGCTGTCCTCAGCTCTGAGGGTTACCCTTCAGTTCCAAGTAATTGCTCATCTGATAACTTATCTATGGATAAATGCTCACTGACAKTCCTGCTCACTGTGCCAAGGAAATAAATGAGTGAGGGATGCCAGATTTTTTCATGAAGCCAAATCCTCCTGTTTGGCTGTGGGAATGTGGACCTCCCTACTGCTGTGACCAGTGGAGTATAAATAATGGCAGCAAACATGGAAATAGCCAGGGCGCTGCTTATAAAAACTGTCTTCTCCTTCTGGGGGCAATATTTGACTAAGGTAAATATCTTCACCAGCTCCTCGCTTCCCTCTCCACCCCCCTCCAGTAATTCCATTAGGTACCTTACTGTATCCCTCACGTCAAAGTTAATGCAATTACCTCCTCTCATCTTGCATATTAGCTACTAACAGTACTCAGCAAGAGGATCCAGGCATTCAGYGCTTCAGCCAGTGCCCAGATTTTTTATTTGGTTTTGTTTTCTCTTATGTTGTCTGATTCTTTCCTTCAGCCCTTCCCTCTTAACAGATACAGAAAATGTTCTCGTAAACTTTTAGCAAAATATCTAAGCAAGAGAAAGTCCTCACGGATTCAGGATGGTGGTTGCTGGATGAGTGTGAATTCCACTTCCAGAAGTGCCTTCTCACATGCTGGAATGGACTGTCCTGCTTTGCTATTTGTACAGGATTTCTGATGCTGGCAAGTAACCTGCTGATGGCCTCATCTGTGTTCTTTTGTTTGTTTATGTTCTAATTTAAACTCAGTTTCCAAGTTMTGCCTGATCATTTCCCTTCCTTCCCCTTTGAGACCCGTTTTCCCCTTTTCTGCTCTTCTTTTTAAATTCCTACAGCTTTTCTCTTGTTTACACCTCTCTGTCATCCTTCACCTTTCATCTCCCCTAGCAGCAGAGACCAGCAGTCCCTACTTTCTCCCTCTCAGGTTCTCTGCCACCCTTACCCTGCAGTCAGTCCCAGCCACTCCTCCTCCTCTCTACTCCAGTCCCGAAGCTCCAGCTCTTTGTACAGCCACATCTTGGCTCTGGTCCTGATTTGAGATCTTTCCTTATGGTCCCAGGCTCAGTTTCCTCCTCCCCAGTTTCCCAGGCTCTTGTCTGGTGAGTGTTCCTGATGGGATGGCTTTTGTGCAGGGTGGCTGCAGACCAGCAGTGCGAGAGACATGCACCCTCACGGACCTGATTTAGGGATTCAGCACCTTTTAACACCTAAAAGTCCAATTTCTCTTGGAAAAACATGCCATATGGGATTTCTTTAAAGGCRTATGGCTTGACTGCATCTGGGTGATTTTTGAAAGGAGAGCAAAATATGTTGTTTTTGATTAAAAGGCCATCCCATGTGAAACTGCATAGCCCTGCTTCAGCTTCAACCTTCCAAACATAACACAGGAATGTTGAAGGAGCTGAATGACCACTCTGTTTGTGTTTACTCATCTCCTTGGTTTTGTATTGGCAAGCTCTATTTTTCCTTCACGGTTTCTCACAAATATGCTGAACAAGTTTTGGTTGGAAATGAAATCAGGTCTGTGGCTGACATCCATAATCTGAAATTTTATCCCAAATGATTATGTTCTGGCTAATTCTAAACAGCTGAACGGGGATCTTACATAATAAGATGACTCAGGCAAACTCAGTAATTCACAATTTATCATCTCTAAAATGTTGTCAGGGAGTGTTTATGACTCTGAATAAAAGCGAGTTTATGACTCTGAATAAATTGAGCAATGCCACGGTCATTATCTCATTAATTCCACTGGATATTTTAAGCACAGAATTATCCTCCAGGTGCATAATCACGCAATAATTCACCGCAAAGTGGAAGACTGCAATATCCAAAAATGTTCCACAGCCAATAAAGCTTTCTCCCCGGACTTACCGTGCTGGGCAGTGCCCTTGGTGGGGCAGGGTCCCCTCTGCCCGCCCTGCAGGCAGCCCACGCCCCGCGCCTCCTCCTCGCCCCTGGCCTCGTACAGCACATGCAGAAGGTCACCCTGGTGGGGCCGGCGCTCYGAGATGGCCACGACCTACAGGGGAGAGCAAAACCACCCTGTCACACCCGCCCTGGGGATGGGGAGGACTGTCCAGGTCATGGGGGAGCTGAAAGGCTGCTTGTTCTTCCCACTGCTTTACTGTCACCAAAGTGGGTTTTGTCAGGTGGGGACTCTGGGGTTTGTGGGATTTTGTTTGGCTCCAGCTTCTGTGCATGAAATGTATAAGCAATGGGAAAATCCTGCTGGATCTTTCTGAGATCTAGCTACTTCATTGCATCTTATTGGATTCTCCTTTGGAGACTGAAATGTGCTCCYTTCCAAGCTCTCCTGAACAGGATATGCCTCTGAGACAGCTCAGATTTGATTTCTTCTTGCCTCACATATTGGGCAATCAGTCAAATTTACACAATGTGAATTACAAATTTGTTTTTGTTTCCTCGTGGTCTCTCCTGTCTTTTGGACTTGCTTACATTTTTTACCTGGTAAATGACTACAGAGAATAGGAGGCAGTGAGGAATTGTGCTCCTAGAGATTAATTTTCACAAACATTACCTCATGCAAACAAAACTCACTGACAGCTGCAACTTGGAGTGCCAGCCCCCCTTGTGTCTCCAACAGTTCCTGAAAACAAATGTGAACAAAATCGTGTTCTTTTCTAATCATTTATGACTAAGCCATGGCACTCACTGTGCTGCCACAGGCAACTGGGGAAGCCAGAGCTAATGTGAGTTCGAAAAAACAGGGATGTACCTCATTCGTCAGGATTGTTACCCAGGATGGTCTGGAACGAGTTTTCTCAAGAAGATCAAAGTTCCAGCAGCAGGGAAAGAGTGTTTCATACTTTGCTGGGTATTTTTTTATTCTTCCCTAAAGACTTGCTGCTGTCACACAGAGAAGCACTTAAACAGGATGGAGATCCAAACCAGCAAGGAAACAAGACACATGGCAGCTATTCAGGCTGTTTCCYATTAGACTTGCTTATGTTGGAAGACCATGAGAAAAGCAGCTCCTTGCATCTGATGACTGGTGGCTGCTGTCTGCATGTTTTAGGTATAAATATAGTTATTTTGTCTCAAGACTGAGACCAGCAAATGACCAGCCACTACTGGCATAGCAAAATCCCTAATTCTACCTATTGCTCTGCCTTCTAACACACACTCAAGATAAAAACAAGACCCCATTCAAGCAGGTCCCCTCATGCCAAGTTGTTAATTTCCCCTAATTAAATTTTAATTCAGYGTGCCATTAATCTGCAATATTCTGTGTATGTGGTTTTTTACAGACATAAAACACATGCAAACCCACGTTTTGCAAAACAGGAATGAAAAAAAATCCCAACCTGACCACTTCTAATTCTTTTGTTTCAGTGTGCCTTCAGGAGTCTGGAGAAGGCTACATGACTTAAATCCTATTGACTGCTAGGGTGAGGAGCAAAAACTGCCCAACAACAGGCAAAAATTCCTCTGGAAAAAGCAGGTAAGGCAACCAAAGCCTAATCTGAGTCTCAATAGGGGTTTTCTCCTATTTCTGTGGATTTCAACACACAGCCTAACACAGCCCGTGTGCTGTAAGCTACTTAAGGTGGTGCCCAGCGTTAAGTTGAAGGGACTGCTAATGTCCTTGAAGACAAGCACATGCTAAAGGAGGCTGCAGCAGCTTCCCAGCTCTACTGATGACAAATCTGAAGCTCCAACAGAGCCGAGCCTAAGCATTGCTCCCATGTTTCAGAGACGAGGGTGGTGCTGGTTGTGAGAGGCCTCCTGTTGCTGCTGGAGCTGTTGGCATTGGCTCCCTCCCAGCTGCCCCTGGAGCAGCTCCAGCACCTCCCCAGCCCYGTGCTGCAGCTCCCTGCAGGCTCCTGTGCCCACACAAACCTTGCAAGCTGCTTACGGGGACATCACCCCCTTCACCACAGTGACACCGGTGAGGGCACCTGGCTTCAGTGCTAATGTGATGAGACTGTGGCTGGCAGGGGTCTCTAATGACAGTCCTTGGAGTCTGCCTCATGTGAACCGAGCTCTTCCAGCTTTCAAGGAACGCCACAAAGCTCAGCTCTTCCCACTATCTCTGGAAAAATGCCCAGTGCTCTTGGTCACACTCAGTCTTTGCTAGTGTGTGACAGAAAACCCTCATCAACCTCATCATCAACCCTCTGCTGCTGAGACACCTGAGGTCACTTATTTTGCATTGTCATGGAAAGAGCATTTTTGGTAAGTAGGATGCTGGCTGCAGTCACCTCTAATCCTGAAAGTGGCTTATTTGATCAGTGTAAACCACATGGACTTGAAACTTAACACTGTACCTACGTGTTGCACAGGATGAAATATGGCTTGGGGAAAAGAAGCAGGATTTTTTATCTTGATTAATGGCAAGGATTATTTAGGGACATTGTCTGTATATTTTTGAGATTCCTTGTTCTGTGTGATGTCAGTAATGCCAAAATGCCTTCAAGCAGCAGAATCTGTATAAATAAGTTACAGTGCCATTTTCCTTGCTGGAGACAGCAGTGCAATCTCTGTAGCACATCTTCAGTGAACATCTTTGCAGCATTTGGTTGTAGCACACTTTGGGAGTTCCTTATATCCCGATCTGAGATTTCATTGTGACTCTGGCTACCTCACCCATTACTGTAATATGTAAAGACTTATCTAGGTCAGGAAACTAAACCTGCTGTAGCTCAGTTTTGATCTAAAGTGCAGCTGACATTTTTCTAGGGTACCTGGGGTGAGGCAGAAGGATCAGCTGGGAGTCACTTTTCTTTTCTAGACATAGCAGGAAATTTAAATCTGTGCAAATGGCAGAGTCAGCCAAACTATGCAGAATTAGCAAACTGCTTTCTAAAATCCAACTGCTTTGAGGAGCTGTAAATCCTTTGACCGGTTCAGTGTGTTTGCAAGACACTGACCCTGAAATCACAGCTCAGAAAATTCTCTTTTTATGGACTTTGCCATGCACATGAGAGCACTGAGGCCTGGCATACCCACTGTTGGAATTAGCTGTATCAAGAGGGAAGGGGCACGGAGGATACAGGACTGTTACAGAGATGCTGTTCCAGCCATCCTGATCCTGGACTTGAAATCCCACTGCCAACCAACAGCCATGCAGAAAAGGTGAAATTAAATATCTGGCTTTGGATAAAAATCTGAAACTTAGAATCTGAACAACAAAGTGCTTGTTAGTGGAGAAAATTCCAGATTCGTAGACTTAAGTTCTTTTTGATGGTCTTGTGCTGAGCAAATTTTTAATCTGGCAGCTCTAGCATGCACAGGGGTATTTTCCACTTTCTTGCAAACTGGCCAGGTACTGGTGTCCAGACAGTTCTACCCAAGGGATTTTGGGGGTAGAAGAAGAAGGAAAGGGAAGAAGCTGCTATAACTGGAACTAACTCTTAATAGGGTAATAGGAACTACAAATATAGTGGTGAAACATACAGCTGAAAAAAAAGGTGCTTTCCCCTTTCTGTCACCCTTCCACAGTCATTATCATGCTTTTGGGATGGCTTCTTGAATGCAATGGAGGTTACCCCCCCACAGTCAGTAATTTGAATGTTAAATCACTTAATGCTACACTGCTTGAGTATTTCTACTGTGAAAAAAAGGTCTGGCAGATGTCCACGTTGGTTGCTATTTTTGTCCTGGCCAAGGATTAAAGTCGTGCATCCACTGCAATCACCAGAGCAGAAGATTTTATGTTAGCTGAGGCATTTTTACAGCTCTGACTGCAGGTGCAGATGTAAAAGTGAAAAATAAATAATCATTCTGTGACTTTTCTGTGGGTCTAGAAATTGGCAATCACAGCTCCCTCACAGGCATGTCTAATCCAGTTTGTGCAATTTATTTCAGTGCTCACTTATGAGCTGTAAGCATCTGCATTCCACTGAACAAGGGGAATGCCTGAGAGTTGATTGTGCCAGTCATTTTTTTGGGAGCCATCCTTGTTTGTGTGGCTGGAGCTGCAGACCATTCCTCAGGCCTGGTGCTCCCACTGCTAATATGATGCTGCCTGCATCATGACTAAGAGCCAATCAAAGGACATCCTTAATTGGGGCCAGGAAGCCCCAAAGGAAAAAAAAAACAAAACAATCCTCTTAAAATACAGCAACAAAATTGGGACTTTCTTATCTTATGTTCTTAGGCCTTTATGGGTACAGTGCTGCCACAGCAGCTGATCCAATCCAAATTAAATATTAGATGTTTCCATTTAGTAGAAACAACTATCTGCTGAGATTTGGAACATGATAACAGACATGCCCTTGATTTTGATGAAAGCCAGCTGAAAATTTTCAGCTGAATACTTCTATGAGAAATTTTGTCAAAAATCACCCGCAATACCGGAGCATTCTGTTTCATCAAGTCAGAATGATTCACTTTTGGTTTGGACTCTTCTGCGGGTTTTATATTGCATGGAAAACAAAATGTAGCAAAGGTTTAACAAATAAAAGTGGGGTATCTCAAAATGGCTTATTTTGAGTAACACTCCAGCAGTCTGACTCCTCCTCATTTGGAACCAAGAGTAATTTTGAGATCTCAGCCTGAGTTATGGGACAAAACCAACAAAACCAGGACTGCCACAATTTGGGAAAATATATTCATGCATAGTTTCTATCCCAAAAATGACAGACATGTTAGTGGCTCTTCCTGTCCTGTGACATGCTGGGATCCCTCCCAGAAGTGGGGATGGGAGTGAATGTGGTGAGGTTTTTTTTTCAGTGCACACATCAGTTTGGTAAGCAGGAGGACCTACGGTTCCATGGGGAGATCATGGAATCAGGAATACAAAGAAAATGCTCTCTAAAAATGTAGGAAAAGGCATGGAAAAAGGAAAGGCCATGGAGCAAAATACTTCAAYGAAGTGCTAGAGAAGAGACAGGTCAGTGGTGAGAAGAAGTGCTTTGGCAGAGAGTCTCAAAATTTGTGAAAAGTGCTTTGATATGCTGGAGAGGAAGAGACAGTCCCTCCTGCAAATCAGCTGAAAGGATTGTGGAAGGGGTTGTGAACCGGTCAAGTGGATTTAAGTAGGGAAAACTGTCTCTCAAGACAAGAAACCTCACATCCATGTGTGAAGGCACCCAAACTTGCAAGACATTTACTCAGAACATGAAAAATGCTCAGTTATTTTAATTAGAATTTGTTCATTCTAATTCAGGGGGTACCTTGTCTGCAGGGAGGGGGTAAAGCTCCTCTGTGCCCTCTGCACTCAGGCTGAGGCAAGGGCACACCAGCACTGCWGGGACCAAGGGACAAACATCCTCCCTGGGTCTCTCAGTGCCATCCTTTAGGGTCAAACTTACAGTCCGCTGCTTTGAGTTTTTCTCCCAAACTCCCTAGGATGCTGGCTACTTGATTAACATGTAGATGTATTGATATGATTTGTCTACTTTTCATTCCTGCATGTCTCTCTGGAATTATTGTGAAGTCCCTATGGATAGGAATCMCATTTGTGATTCCTTCAGATGGCCCGTGTTGGTAAGCCACTATGTTCAGTTTGACTGGCTCTGCATGGCAAGACTGTATTCTTTTTTTATTTCAAAGCACTTTTGTGAATAAAACCACAGCTTTACAGAAACTCCCCTTTCTGTTTCCCACCCCACTCCCTGCATCAAACACTGATACACTTCTTTACCCTGAAAAATCCGTTTCCCATTTACTCACAATGCTTTTAAAGGTAAGAGTAGGCAACTAGAATTTAAAAAAAAAAAAACAACCAAAAACCAAACCCACTGAAAAAACAGGAGAGGAAAGGAGATTTTTCTTACACTCTTTGCTAGGATGTGCTGTTTGGCTCGTCTTCGGGCAGGACTACATGCTGCAAAAAGAAGAACAGGAACATGGTCAGGAGGCCATGGAGGTGGACACTAAAGGTGGACACTAAAGGTGCCTCTAAAAGTCCTCTGTAAGAGTACACTGCGGGCATGGTGGGGAGAAGGGAAAAAAGAAAGGGTTTAAGGAAGATTCCAACTGGATCAATCCCAAAAAAAGTCCTTTTTAAGGTCATCTCAGAGACCATGCTCTAGCTATACAATACAGACATTTATGGACATGGGGCAGCAGCCTATCCCAGGTTTCTGCACCTCTCCCATAGACTTCCATGAGAAACACTCCTCCTTTCCCAGTTGTGATCTGGCCTCCCACCTGCCAATATTTCAGTAGGAAATGAGCAATGTATACATTAATATGGAGACTACTATGATTTTATCTCATTAGGGACTTTATCAATAGGTTAAAACTCCTTCACTTTTACTTCACGATGTCCAAAGCACAATATTTGCACTTATCCTCATCTTTTCTTTTCACTCCTCAAAATGACCCATTCAGTTCTTCAGCTTGGGACATTTTGCTTAAAGTCTGTTTCTCAATTTTAYTCCTCAGACCCATAAAGACACCAAAATCATAGGACCACTCTCCAACAGACACACGGGATGCCACGTTCACACGCCAAGTTTTTGTCTGGACTGAAGCCATTGGTTTTGGGTGATGGTTTTATTGGACTAAGTGAAGGCTCTTTAAACTCTTGTYGTTTGAGTTAGACTTGAAACTGGCCTGCAAGATTCTGTGATACTCCCAGCTCTCCCTCTCATCATGTTTTACCCTGCCTCGTGTTCAGGCTACAGGAGCTGCAGGATTTAGCAGCCAGTGACAGAAATAGGCCTGCAGAAAGCTGCCAAATGTGGAGAATTAACTCCAATTCTGAAGGCTGACCCTGGGGGCAAGGCACGTGAATGGGGGTTTCCTATTCAGGCTCTGTGCATAATCCAGAGGCTTTGATGAGCCAGGAAGGTTTGCTATAGGATGMTGGGTGACTCCTACTCCCCAGGTGAGCTTTCCTCTACGTGTCTGGCATACATTTAACTCCAGTTGCAGTGCTTATCGCTGCTCTSTTTTACTGTTTGCAGAGTTTTGGAGCTGTGGAAGCAGCTGGAGGTCATCCAAGGCTGCTCATGACTGCAGCCAAACTCCTCTCCTCAGATGGCAGCAATAACAAGTGACTGGGCTTTCCAAGGCTCCGGTACGGGCAATGAGAGCAAAGCCCCTCTTCCTAGACAGCTTGTGTACATCTAACAACCATCCCCCCACACCCAGTGAGGGTACACCTACTGAGCATTAGGACCCCACTGGGGAGAAGATTTTGGCTTGTGCTGTGCCTGTAGTGAAACAGGACAGGAGCATGGGAGGGTGCCTGTGAGCAGCCCATTGCAGCACAGGGCACCTCCACGCTGAACTCGTCACAAGTCACTTATCTGCCTGCCTAGACTGTGCTAAGCTGTCAGTGCGATTACAGTCTGTTCTGCACGGTGTGATATCCTCAGGCATCCTTACTGTCTTCTCCTGCAGGACACATTTTATATTTTAAACCAAGGTGAGTGCRGGATGAAAGCCAGACAAACATAAGGAAGGTGGTTTGGTTTTTTAAACCCAGGATTATGCTGTRAGTTGTTTTTGAAGCTGCTTCCATCACCTTTACTTCCAAAATTTCATTGTGTGAGGACTGAGCTAATTGCTCACAAGCAAAATGCTCAGGTGCAGAAAAGTTTAGTGATGCAAGGAATTATCTTTTTGTCTCTCTGGTATTTTAGGTATTTTACCAGACAGCGTAAAGAGTACAGTTTATAGAGATTTCTACCAGAAGCAAGTGCTGTTGTGCTGTTACAGCTGCTACCCAGGCTGGTGCACAAGGAACAACACACAAATATGCCTGACAGTAATAAATTTGCATATTTTCAGAGTACATATGATCCACAGTCCAACTCAGTGCCTGTCATCCACCAGAACGAGTGGCAAAAGGCTTACAGGGGCTGGAGAAAGGCAAGGCATGAAAGGGAAGTCACAGCACCAGCAAACATGCAATTACTTGAATAGGCATTGAAAGAAGGGTGAATCACAGAGGTAGCCAGAAGTGACCCACTTGTGTGGGAATACAATGGCAGCAATGCAAACAGTGGGGCTGCAAGGCTGTCCCTGCAAACATGAATTTCTGCAGAGAGCAGGAGGAGGAAGAGAAGAACAAATCCTTGCAGATGATGTACGTGGATTTTGTCTGCAAAAGGAGGTTTGTGTGTACAGCCCGGCTTTCGGACAGCAAATACAATTACAGTGATGGTTCACTTAGTCATTTCCACTTATATTCCAAAATTAAGCAGCTGAGAGCTCATGCTCGCAGCTTCAAGTAAAGATCTGATCTGGCCCCACAATTTGTTTTCCCTGCTTTCCCCTGCTTTCTTGTTGCTGAAATATGCAGCCATTGAGTTTAAACTAATTTGTTCAATCAAATGCAGGCTGGGCTTTGTCCGGTTCTTACTCTTCATTAGAAGCAATTAATGTTAATCATGCATTCATTTCCAGGGCATGGCTTTGGAAATGTTCCACTTATTGAGCCAGCAGACTTAAATTCAACATTCATGCACTTCACCCACTTCTAACTGCTCGCAGAACTTCATTCTCTTTTCTATTACACAGAACAGCCACACAGTTGCAAGCTGTCACTTTAGCAGTTACCTCATAGGTACAGCAACACCGATCCCAGATCTCCCAATTTTTGCCACAGCAAAGATTTTACAGAGCCACAATATTGAAGCACCTGCACGGATTAGCTTGAGAAAGCAGCAGTGAGTGCTGTGCTGCAGGCAGAGCACGGCACGGCAGAGCAGATGAACTCGCTTCAAACATTTCCCCGTYGCTAAACATCCCATCCCTCTAAAAGACAACACCGTAGCAGTTGTTAGATTGTAATGTACTCACATTTGGATGAAATCACAGTGGTGAAAACTTCTAAATTTTCATCGCTGCAGCTGTAAATCTGGTGCATTTTCCACCTCTCCCTACTGACTGCCTTTCAGCTTCATGCAACCGCTCTGAACTTCTGGTAAATAGGTTTCACTAATCCAATCTGGCTCTGTGATCATTGTCCAGATCTACAAAGGACAGACTGATGCTGTGATCTCATCTCATTCCATATTCTTCATTGCAACATTTTCTGCTCCCATCTGCCTTTCTATGAATAATATTAACACAAAGATTTAATTTAGCTGTTACTTAAGACTCTACTCAGATAGGAGCATTTTATTTTACATTTCCTTTTGCCAATGTGGAGAACCCTCTGCAATAAATAGCTAATAATTAAAGTCTAATCTACAGGCAAACAGAAGTATACAGAAGTACTGCAAGGATTTTTAAAAAAAAAAGTAGGGTTAAGTGTGTACTTTAAAATATTTACATAGAAATTTGTTCCTTACATATAATGCTGAGATTATTCTAGGTGTATTAAGAAAATTTTTACCTTTTAATTTCATAAACAAATACTGTAATCCTAGGCGTTTCAAAGTAAAATTTCAAAATCAGATGTCTAAGAAAGGGCATATGAGTTGATGTGCACTGGTCTCTTTGCCCACTATGTTTCTGTGGCTGCAAAGGGAGGGAAGGTGGCTCAGTCATAAATGAGCTCCTGATTTGATGGCTCTGGGGCCTCACYCCATATTTATGCACTTCAATAAAAAGTCTTCTTGCCAAAGCTTTTAATTTCTTAATGCTCCCATCATAAATTGTTCCTTTCCACCCCTATGAGTATCAGCCCCCTCAACTTCTGGTGACTTAATGCTGCCATGGACACCCAAGACAGAAAATTTTGGCTTGCAGCCTCCAGCAACTGATGCAGTTGGAGCACTTTCAAGTGTGAATAATGATATTAAATTATATCAGTGTAATGAATAGCCTTCATTACTACCACGTGTGTGTCTAATTAACACAAAAACAAGTGCTGTCTTCTCCTATAGATGYCTGCCACCAACAGACCCAGATGGAAAGTGTCAGTGAACATGGGCTGTCACTGTCATATTGATGAATGTTTCTTATTTGAAATAATAAATATTGGTCAAATAGACATCCTGAGCCTGGAAAGCATTTTGGTTGAGTGGAAGGTGTCACTGTTTCAAGGAAGCAGTGAGCGAAGAGAAGCTGTTGTCACTTGTCACCTCCCAGGGCAGGCTCCTGCTGTCCAGGGGCAGCAAAGCCTTTGCGGGGCKGGGGGCATTGTCCCAGGAAGCCGTGCCGCGCTGGAAGCGGGCAGTGGGACGGCAATATAATCAACCAAAAGTTCAATTAGTTTTTGATTTATTGCGCCACATGTTCTGCTTGTATGACTGATGTCATTAACATCAGGCTCGGCTGGCGCATTCATCTGTCCCTGCCCGGCTGCCTCTGAAGGCGCACGCACTCAACAGATGGGGAGCTGCACGGGTGCGAAGGCGATTGTTTACCCCCCTATTGTCCCTGTGTCAAGCAATCAACCCAAATCCATTACCCACCGAGAAAAAGATCAGCGCACCGTCCATTCAGCGCTGAATGGGGCAGAGGCGGTTATGCAGGAGGCTTTAAAAGCTTTCAAAAGGATAAAAAAAGAATAATGAAGACCAACACTGAATAGTCGATAAAAAAAAAAAAAAAAGCTATAACAAATCTAACCCACCCTTTATTTCACCTTCAGCTATCCAGAATCCTATAAGAAGAGGGGCACTTTGGGATCTAAGTCATTGTTTTCCTAATTTTCTAGGTATGACCTGCAGATATTTTCAAATCATAGATGGGGTTAACATTAGAACAAGCATTGGGTGCTTCCTCCTTTCAGGGTTGGTGGGGATGTGGAAACTGCAGCGAGACTCTAGAGCTGGTGACCAGGTGCATTCGCTGCGTTACAGGGCAGGTGGGCTTTGGACACATCTTTACAAGGCACAGGAYGCTCTGGGGACAAATCATTGYACAGAGACCTGATGGAAGGCACTCWCGTCACTTCCAGACAGAAAAACAGGGCTCAGGAGGACAAATTTAACATGTCTCATCTGAGATCCTCATCTGGGAATGAATTCTGCCCTGCTCATGAAAGGGAGTTCACTTCTTCATTTTGTCCAGGTCTTACAGAGTAGTTGASCACTCAGGGTTTTGCACAGAATCTTAATGTGGCATCAAGAGAAGGACTGCACATATTAGGCTACTTTTTTTCTACTTGTCTGAGAGATATTTTGAGCAAATCTCCAGTGCTGGGTTTAGCTATGAAATAAATAGGTGTAATTATACCTGCCAAGGAATTGTGCTGCAAAGCTCAGCTGCATGCTACCTGATGAAGAACAGCAGGCAGTAATTTCAGACTTTGAGGAGAAWCTCTCCACAATGTCCAGCCTAGGAACTTGCAGAGCCACATCAGACAATYTTACATGGTATCTCCCTCCAGCTCCCTACTCACCCAGCGAGAGTCCAGTCTGTACAGGGGGGCAGAAAAACAAACAGTTTTTGACTCAGTGCATCTTTTTTTGATTCTCCAAACTACATAAAACATCCAGAAAACAGCTTCAGTTTTTTYTTCCTCTCTGCTAAAGTGAAGAATAAGCTGTTAACTTAATTCACATGGTGTCACTGCAGCCATGAGGAGACCCAAAGAACTTTTTGCACTGGGGYGTATCTTTGAGTGAACACTCCAAAGGGATCATGTGACATTCCAATTCCTCCCTGTGGGCTGTGATACAGCAGTTTTTCAAATATCCACTCAGTGTTGATAGTAAAGGATCAAAACCTTTCCTGGTGCCAGAACAAGGTTACCAAAGGTGAAGGGGGACAACTGAGAAGGAGGAGGAGGTGGAGAAGGAGGAGAACTCAGGATGCAAGAACAGACATATGSTGTCTGACAAAACACCCCTCTAACCTTATCTGCAGGTCTGGGTCAAGGAAGGTATTTRATTCTTGAGAATGTGTGTAGAAAAGACAAAAGGGTAAAGCAGAAGAGATGTTTGTTGAGGCTGAAAGAAAATAATTGCAGCAGAAGGCTCAGCAAACCTTGTAAAAATAGCAGAAAACCATATAAACTGGTGAAATGTCCCTCAGAGGAGGTGGCAAGGGTGTTTCTTCCAAGACTTGAATGTGTTAGGACATACCTGGAAGAAACTAGTATAGATGCTTGTCCTGGTCACCAGGTATGCAGAGCTGGAAAACTTTAAAGTAATTAAAAAAAAAAAAAAGTGTTACAAAAACTGCAATTAACTTTGAGTTATTTAAGATAAGTTTCAGAAACCTCTGGACATTATTTATCCTGGCCYCTGTGAACAAATGAATCCCTTTTCAGTGCAGCATTCTGCTTGTGAAGTTGGAGGAATGTGAACTGGTGCTCTCAGCATGTGCAAGGGGCATTGCCAAGGGATTCCCTGGCCCGCAGAGGACAGAGCTCTTCCCAAGGCAGGTCTCTGCCTTCTCCCTGGATCTTGTACCTTGTTGCATAAGAGGCAAATCTAATCTGTACTGAGCCACTTGAGCCTATTTCTTACTGTTAGCTGGGCAATATGATAAGGATAAACCCCAGGTATTTTTGGAATAGGATTGCGAACCAGAGGGATGCGCAGATAACCATTTAAAAATAAGATGGGATAAAACTGCACATGCATACTGCAGGCATCTACTCTAAACCACTTCTGCATGATGTGATGCCAGCAGCACTTTTTTTGTGGAAGGAAAATTGCTTTGTTTCCTTTTAGGGCCACAGAATTGCAACTGTAAATAACTGAACCAAAAAAGCAAACTACAAAGTGAGTTTTTCATACTCACTCCTATATATTCTCAAAATATTCAGTTATTTTTCCSTGAATGAAAGGAATAGAGAGACAGATCCATTATCAGTAACTACAACTCACAYTCGTAGCAGGCAGCAACATTAGTTCAAAATTCTAGTAGCAATGCATGGCTTAAATGCCTGTGAATTACTGAAAAATTTTCAATAGTGACATTTGAATTTGCATCTGTCTAGAAGCTGCTGTAACAGATTTTTCTGGGATGAGAATAAGATCAAGGCATTTGAAAAACATTTTGAACTTTAAATTCACTACAGGGAACCAGGAGACAGAGATGCAAGAATTGTACAGTTTGAAAAGATGAGTGCACAGGCTTCTCTGCTGATTGGGAAAGGAAATACCAGCCAGACCTAAAAATCAGGCTGAAAGCATCCCCCACTAGTAACAGAAAGATATGGCAGGATTCTGAAAAAAAGAAAGRAAAAAACCACCAGTCTGGTTGGCTTCTCTTCAAAAAGTTACATATAGATAATTGGGCATTCACAAATTTGGCTTAAGCCTGTAAAACACACTTGAGTAAGTCCATATGATGATTAGGTAGAAACACAATGCCCAGCACCACAAGGTTCAAGCCCTGCAGAGTTTGTGCCAGCAGCAGGGATTGCACTAAGCCAGTATTAAAGCCATGGCCAGGTTGAGCACGTGGAGGCTTAACAAGCTTTCATATACTGGTTGTGTACTGGTAATCCACAGAAAGCATTAAAAATGTCAACAAAGGAGCGATATGTCCAAAGCAGACTGTGACAACAATAGTTTATTTAGATGCTAATCTTTAATTACATTTGTCCTCAATTTATTAATTTTCCAAGCCAATTGGTCAGTGAGGTCTTTATTCCCCTGATAAAGCACAATGGTTTATAGATAGGGGYTTTTCACTCCCAATTTTTTCCTTTAGAAGATTTTAAGATTATTTTGACTATTGGATCCTGCTATAAACATAACAATTTTTGGGCAAACAAGCACTTTAATAAATGCTTGTCCTATGGTTTCTGGGTTTAGGTAGTGGTGGCCCTCTTGCTTCAGTTGCATACTGGGTCTCATGCCATATGCAGTAAAATCTACTCTTGGGTAACCAGGCACAAAATACTTAGGATTTCTCTGGTGGATAAGTMTAAAGAATAAGGCAAGCTGAACTGTCACCTTACATGTCTCTAGAGTGTCCTCACACAGCCATCAAGCTCCTTTTGCCACATGCAACACATGTGCTCTGTGGGGATGAAAGGTCTTTGGAGGGTATCAGATGGCATTGCCTCCTCTGGCTTAAGTGCTGTGTGAAAATGAGATTAAATTTAAAACAAGGACCATCATTATTTGGACTCAGAGACCACGGGACTAGCAACTTAAAAAATAGGAAGTAGAAGCTGCACTTAAGGCACAAAAGCAGGATCAAATTTTGATCCAGACCTAAGTTTGGGGCCTGTGTGAAGAAGCAAGGTAGCACAGAGATGGCACTGTGAGAGAGGAGGCTTCAGAATTGCTGTTTATTTGAAATGGGATGATTTTGAGGTATCTTTTGTGCAATCAGCATGTCAAATACCATAGAGCATACAGGTAAGAGTCTAGAGGGGGGAAACTCTGATGCCAATAATCCTAAAACACTTTTTGCCGAGATGAGGTGATTTATCTGCTTTCCCTGCTGGTTCGGTCTTTGTCCTCTYCACTGGCGCTGCCTGTACGGGTGTCAAAGATCTCCTGCTGTAAGTACTTGACTTGTTTGTAGGAATCTGATTAAAGTAGATCACCTCAGATAACAAGAGGAATTAATGCTGCAAATACATAGGAGAGGATTTTCAAGCTTATAAGCTACATAGAGGTCAGTACTTTTCAAGTCACGCAGCAGCCTCTGAGATATCTGATTTTCGCAGAACTGATGATCTTTACTTGTCCTTTTCCTCTCTCCTSTTAGCCTTTACACTTAAGCATTTGCCTTTATTAATTCAGTTCTACTTGTGATCAGTTGCTCAGTCCACCACTAGGAAAGTACTGTACAGAACTAACCCTGGGAGAAAAAAAAAAGGGAACAGGAAGGAGTTTTTGTGGGCCTTGCAATGGACACTGCATTTTCTCCTTAATAACTACGTAAGTCTAGATTCCTCATCCTTCAGGTTTTTACAATATTTTTAGAATGCATATTCTCATCTTAGATGTCCCCCTAAATTCTGATGTTTCTATATCCTCTTAACTTGGTCAGCCAAAAGCAGTAGGCTCCTAGATCCCAGTGCTCCAATTTTTTCTCTCTGTATCATGTCACCGTGTTATATACTCAGCCTCAACACCTCAGCTGTGAGCAACTGTTCTCATATTTCTGCACACATTCCAGCTTTTCCCAATGCCTGGCTTGCTGTGCATGCAGATGTCTCTGGTGAAGGACACGCTCAGACCTTCAGCACCCATCAGCCAGCCCTGCCCTGCCTTTGTTTGGCACATTGTGGTTTTAGCTCACATCTGTTGGGCAGACCCCCGAATTGGGCTTTATCATTGGTGACATTATAATTTCTGACACGAGAAGTCACAAACAGTYACTTTAATGCCAAAATCTGCCCACCAGGTCTGTGCTCAGTTTTATCAACTGAGGAGTCCTAACTTCAGGTCTTCCATTTAAAATACAAGTACAGTAGGTATGATGCACACAAGCTTGACCACACCAAGAACTAATCTTGGGAAATGGCTACATGAATGGGGACATGTCATTTAAGGATGTCCTAAATGCAAGTGAGTGTGCCTGGATGGGACTTGTGTGATCCAGAGGTGGGAGCAGAGGCTGCAGCCCTCCAGAAGGGAACACTGAGGTGCCACCGCTCACAGCATGGCACCAGCACGGCTTCAACCCTTCATGGAGAGGGACTGATTCATTGAAATACGTGTTACAGAGGCTCTGAGATTTTAGTAGTGCAAGGGAAATGCAATTCAGGCAGTTCATGTTAATTCCCATTTCTTGCTGCTTGGATAAGCACATGGTGACAGCTTTCATGATGCAGGGACCTGTCCATTGGAAAATGGATTATGACCACCAACTCTTGCACATAAACTACTGAGCAATCATCTAGTGGTCACTAGTGAGACACCACAGGTCTGTGCTGGTGACCTAGAGGTGAAATGACTTTCTCTGTCTTTCTGAATCCCTGAACATTGAGACCCTCATCAGGGGATATGCTCTAATCTATACCACCATTAATCTTCCTTAAGGTGAAAAGGTCAGAAGAGCAAGTTATTCAGTGTTAACTGTTCTTTTTTTTTTTTTTTTTTTTTTTTTTGCAGCAAAAAAGCTTCTTTTTTCCCAATGTTGTCTTAAAATATACAGCAATACTTAAACATCCAAACTTTCACAGTCATTTTTTGGAAGTGATGTCAGCTTTTAGATAAATGACAAAGACCATACACAGTGTCAGCCCCCCACAGCTGTGTCCATAGCCATAATAACAATGCCACACAATGTTGTCCTTAAATCCCATAAAGGCAAGGAACAATACCAGAGAATGAAGCGATAACGCATTGGAGCTGCTGACAATCAGTCTTTAACATGTGTTATCCATTTGACTGCAGGTGTAAATCAGCATTTCAATGTCAACTTGCTAATTTAAGGCTGTATGGTCAAACACCCAGAGTACCCCAGGAAAGCACAAGTGCACTGTTAAAGTAGGTCAAAGTCACTGCAAGGGAACACAGAGGAAGTTTCCATCAATAAACCAGTTTGGGCTATGAGATATGTATATCATGATAAAGTAATATTAGATTAAAATAAACATTTAATGGGAGCTCAGGCTACAGTGTGGCACAACCAGTATTCCTTTGCTGCTCAGTTGGCTCTGGTGGTGTGTGCACTGCCGGTGTGTGGCTGAGGAGCCAAGCTGTGTGGCTCGACAGGGTGACACGAATTGACATGTGAATTATCTCCAGAGGACACAAGTCACATTTCCTCTGCKTTCACTTAACTATGCCACCTCATGGATGTACATGAATTTTCCCCTTTAATTCCCATGTTCAGAGAAAGAAGGAAAATATCTGCTGCCATTTGTTGTACTTAAAGTTCTCTGAAAATGGAGTACATTTAACTGTTCAACAGAAACCAAAGTTTGAAAGTATTTTTTACATCCCCATCTCCTATTAATAGGAAAGCAGTTAACTTAAGAACCTGATTAACAGTCCATTGAGCCGTGTCAAATGGTTCTCTCTCTTATTATTTGGCTGTACAATATTTTCAACCAATGCACTCATGGCAGCTATTTCAGTGCTATGGGGAAAAAAAGAAAATTACTGGCATTTTAGTGGGTTAATGGAAGACTACAACTGGCAAAGTATAAAGCTACATTCAGAAATGTTACAYCTAAGGGAACTGTAGCATTCCTAATGATAATCCAGCTGTGGGGCTTTTTTTTCGTCTCACTTTCATMGAGAAATTCGAAGATTAGAAGCTTCTGCTTATTCTCATGGACCACTACACCTAAAAATTATGCACTAAATATTTCATAGCAAACRGACCCTGTGTGATTTCTCATATGTACACTGCAGGTAAAATGGCTTGAAARATATGCCTGTGCAAACAGAGCTGAGACCTCTGCAAATTTGTCGCCAACAGCCTTGCCACACCACTGCTCAGAAGAACATATTCTTCTAGGGGTGGCTAGGCAGGATGTCAAAGTTTAAATCAGATCTCCAGGCAGGTTTAGCAGGGATGGATAGGTGTGAAAGACCCTCTTCTCACTTCTCAGGGCTGTCACTGCAGCAGAAAAACAACTTGCACAATGCTGCAGTGAGCTACAGCTGCTGGAGACATCAGGAAATGGTGGCATCACTTTCTGCATTCACTAGCTGGTGCTTGGATTTAAATAAAGTTCATTTTTATTTAGGAAGCACGCAAGGATGCTCTGAGGAAAAATGGAGACCCTGTCTTTAGGCCTTCTGCTATGTTGCATCAGGTTGCCCTTGTCCCCTCTGCACAGACACGCTTAAAGCAGTGATGGATTTATTCGGTTGGAGCTGCTGAATCCAAGGCACACTGCACGTGTCCTGGAGTACAGTGATGCTTAAGCAGATTTACTCAGGGGTTATGGAAAGGGCCTAGACAGAGCGTGCCTGCATCCCTCAACCGTTGCTCTTTCTCATCCATTTTTTCAGGTCTCAGGGAAGTGGGAAGTCAATCACAGGACTGAAGACGACAGCCGTGGCACAAGACAACACAACAGGAATGAGCAGACACACCACCCTACCTGCAGTTTCTTCCAAGTATGTTCACAGCATGATGGTGAGAGTTTTTGAAGATTTAGGCATGTTAGCTACATATTTTTTGCTTCATTCTCTTTTTAACTGCTGAGAAAATCATCACTGTATGGGAAGAGGCAAGGGGAATGAGAGGATAGACAAACTACTGTAGCAGTAGTTTCTATAAATCCAAAGCAACAATCCTGCAGGCTCTACCTTGTGAGGAGAGTGGGTTTTCYATTTGGTACTATAGACAAAATTATGCCTGCTGGTAAACTATTTTTCACCAGTACTATATATGCACTTGTTCATACTTGCTCCCCTAAGYRAATCTAATCAATGTAGATGGACTGRGTGARCAATCAGATGGGCCAGGTTTTGGGTTKTGTTTAYCTGCAYRGAGCTCAGAGGATAGAGAGTKAAATGMKGCTCTCAAACTCTTTCAAACAAGCTTGGGTTTATTTTTGTTATTTGAATTTCAGCATCATCTAAAGTAACAGATCCATCACAGAAGGCTTGAATAACAGAGCAGTAACAGGAGACACAAGAACAAGCCTCCCAGATTTCACACACATGCCCAGCCACCRCTGGGCTCACACAATTACAGTCTAACCCAGATCCCCACAGAAATACCAGTACAGAGTAATTTAGAAAGATAATATGTGAAAAACCTCGTGTAACTCCAGTTGTGAACAAAACCACCACTGCCCAGAAGCCAGGATGCAACACTCTGTCATGCCATCACTATTTGAAAACCAGCAATCTGGGGCAACTTGACATCCTTTGGTTTTTCCTTAGAAAATTTCTACTAGTAACTAATATTTAGTGGTGGGGACTGATGTGCGTGAGAGAGATTTCACAGCCAGTGAAAGACCAGTTGAAGACCTTGATGCTGCCAAAGGGGTGTGGAAAACATAAATGACCCTTCTTACGGCACCATCTGCTTCTGTTAGGTGAAGCATTACGTAAACCCTTTGTCTCACGTGTAAAAAATGGGCATCTAAGAGGGTATGAGGTTTAYTTTAAAAACTAACAACAGCTGTGTGTTACCTGGAATAGGAAGTTAAGCATGAGGTTCTGTCAGTTGAAAATGCAGCCTGCCACACTGGCAAAAAAGGCAGATAAAASGTGTGCTGAAGAAGTGACTCTACCTCCCTAACTAACCCATCAAAGASCTCTGCTGCAGTGATGAAATCCCATGCTGCTCAGCTCCCCAGAAAGTATATTCTCTCCAAACATAGCATGGCTGCCATGAATTAGGGTCCCAGACAAAAAGACTGTCTCTTCATGAATCTGTACTGCTATAGGCTAGAGAAAGAAAGGAGTGGAAAGAAAAAAAAAACAGGCCAAAAGTTTATATAGAACCACAGAATGGTTTGGGCTGGAAGGGACCTTAAGGATCATCTAGTTCTAACCTCCCTGCTGTGGGCAGGGACACTTCACTAGACTGGGCTGTTCACAGCCTCAACCAGCCTGACTTTGAACAAAAGGGTTTGACAAGAGGTAGGGTTTTTTTTCCCCAAACATGGCAGCTTTGCACRTTATAATAAAGTAAATCCCTTGCTATTACAACATCAGCCTTCATGACAGAGGTACTTGTGGGCAATTTCAGCAGAGAGAAAGATTCAGAAGGACATGGAAATGAGTATCCCAGCAAAGGCTGAGACACATTGGCAGTGCAGTCCTGTGGCCACCAAACCCCTTCTGACGCTAAAAATAACCAGTCTTCAACCAGTATCCATCCACTTATTTTAACAGCACTGAAACAGATCCAGTATCAATATCCAGTACACATCTGTCYTCAGATTCCAGGACAGCACTGGTTTGACCAGACAAATACACAAATGCAAAGGGGCAAGCATAGAGCCTTCTACTTCAACAGGGCGACTGAAAAGTGCTCCCTCCCCAGCAGAAAGAAATGTGCACATCAGAAGTCACGGGGTTCTTCTCTCATTTGTCTTGTGCTGTGGTAGCTGCATGAATCAGAGGCTGGAACAGTCCAACATGAACCAGAATTTGATTTAAATGAACTGTACACACAACCACGTGAACTTGTCAAAAAAAGGAAAATGTTATTAAAATTTGAGTTTCATTTCTCCCTTTGCCACTTCCCTTTCTCAGCTGACAGTCAACCAGCTGGTTAACTGCTGTGAAGGTGCATGCTCATCCCCACATTTAACCAGTGCTCCCTGTGGGGCACTGTGCAGCCAAATGCTTCACCATTTTTTAATATTTAACCACAGCATTGGGCCTCTTCCTTAGGGTGATGGCTGCACTCTGAGCACCTGCAGGAGCTCAGCAGAAGCAATTGATTCCCAGAAAAGAGATACAGTCGAGAGCTTCCTTCCACAGAACACAGCAGGAAAAGGGACATGTTGCCTCCACAGAGACAGAATGACCATGATGAATGCTGTCATGCTGTTACATGGTTCCTGCTGAGCATGTGACCATACTTTACTCTGGTTTTGCTCTTCTGATGAACACCTCATCTAGATCATAAAAGGAAAGATAAACAYATGACAATCATAGAGATTATAAGAGGAAAGATAAAGCTATGACAATACATATGACAGAATTTTAACCCAAAGCAAATTTTCAAGCAGCCTTTTCCAAACAGCTATGAAGTGTGTAAATTTTTTCTTAACCGAACAGTGAAAAACTGCCCCTGTTCAAGAGCCTTCTTAGCAAAGCCAGATGGTAAAAAGATGATAAAACATAACAGAATACAGGAAGCTGACATTTTCTGCAGAGGTCTTTCCCTCCCTAATTAAAAATGACCTTCATTATATCTTAACTAGCATGACTTTTTAAAACAAAAATGGATAATTTAAACAGAAGCATGATTTGCAAAATGGTTTGAAAATCCCTTCAAACATTTTTCCACCTTTGACCACCTCCAAAGCACAAAAAGGACTTCAGCAATGCAAGAAATCTGCTCCAACTGTTATGCAAGTCAATACCACTGACTACTGAGCAAGACAGAAACCACAGTCAAGTCTTCACTTCAAAGCTCTGTTTAAAGATGAATTACGTGACCTTTTGGCAGTGCACAATGGAACAGAAGTCAAAGGTACCCAAATTCTTCCATGCTCTAAGAAAATTCAGTCCCATATCTATYAAGAACTATCTCTGGGTTAGGATAGACCACACTTTCCAGAACAAAATGTTTAAGCTAGTAAAGTTTCATGGAAGCCTCAAAGAGGGCAGATAAGTCTTCTTCTGTTTGGGGACGTGGTGATAGTTTTGTCACTCTCTCCTGAAAGATTAAAGAAAAACTGGATTATAAATGGATACCAATAAAATTAGTAAAACAGTAGCTGAACTATATGTCTCTGTACTAACATCCTTCACAGAGAATAACAAGGTTTTGCAAGTAAGTATTCAAACAATTAAGGTTGAAACATCATTAACTGCACAGTACTTTCAAGAATATATTAGCTAAAATTTCCTATAATTAAATACACAGAAGCAAGATCAGAATGCTGTTCTGTTGCAGAGTCAAGCACTGCAAACRTGGGCCTTCTCCGTCACAGGTGTCAGTACATCAGACGTTATCTAGGGAATATAATCCGCTGTAAAATCATTTGCCAGCACTGAACTAGGACATAAAGTTATAGGGACCAAAACTTTCAAAATACAACATCTCTCAAGGCCCAGGAAGGGCTGTATATGGGGAGAATAAAAAGCATGTGTAAGTCAGACTCTGAAAAAGAGACAGAGAAAGGGACAGTATGAAACTGCTTAATAAACAGCCCCACGCCTTGGAGTCAGAATACGAAGCAGTTGTGGTTGGTCTTCATTTGGACTGTGATTCAACAGAATTTTCAGGTGCTAAAGTCACACTGACTGAAATGAAACTCCTCAGTTATGTGCCTCACTGCTCTGCTTGACAAAATAACCACAAAGGCAGGGGTGGCAATTCAGAAAACCCYGTGCTACTGAGGATGAGGAGCTGTATTAGTGTAGGTACCCAGATCCTGCAGATCATTCAGCTGAAAGGGTCCAACATCAGTGTGTTCATACTGGTTATGATTAGAACTTCCATGTTTTAAACAATCAATGATTTTAACATTTATTGAAATACTGGGGAGAGTTAGAAATGTCTGTAAAGACAGAGGCCAGGCCTATACTAGCAACACRTTATCTTTAGATGAGGTGTGTTTTGGCAAGAGTTTCTTCTGCTACAACCTGTTTCAACATCTCCTTTGTGGAAGATGCTTAGAGGTTTCCCCTCTTCTTTTCCACGTGAGACAGKGGATATCATTTGCTGAGGTCCTTGCCTCAGGCATGGAGTGGGATKCTGGAGAAGGGCTCCCCCAGCACCCTGCCTGGGTGGGAGGCTCAGCTGARCCCCTTGGGAGGCGAGCACACCTCAGCACCCAGCACGATGCCACAGTGCAAGGCTGCAGCCACTGCACTTCCCCCCCAGCTCGTGGGGTGCCATTTGTGGGCAGGCTGGATGTGGTTACACAGCGAGCGAGGCCACCACACTGCAAACTCAATGTGAATTGTGGTCTAGTTTGGTGAGGAAGTCAGCTGTGACATATTCACAGTTCATAATCATGGTTAGCATGGTTTGTGAGGAGGCTGAAAAGTGCAGATTTGTGTGCATAATTTTAYCTACAGAAGCTGCTTTACTGGTGCATAAGTAGCAATCAAATGGTACCTCTTTCCCCATCCCTGACCAGAGCTGCTACACACAGAGACCCAGCCAAAGAGAAGGCTAAGATTCTTCTATGCAGTTTTGAAACCAAATGAAAAATTCAAATAGCACTAGAAGTGTGCTGTTTTTTTCAGAYTCATAATATGCAAAATATAACAACACAGTGCTAAAGTATTCACAAATTCATCAGGCTTATATTAGGACATTCTAGGCCAAAGCACAGTTTTACAGCCCTGTGCACCAAGACGCCCAGAGTTATCTATAAAATCAYACCGGGTGACAGGAGACAGCCAGCMTGACAGCGCGACAGACTGGAGCACTTCCCAGCTCTATCGACAGAAGGCTGCAGACGGATGCTCCTCCGTATGCCCCGACACACAGGCACCAGCACKAGCTCTGCACAAGCTTGCTGATATTTGCTGTGCCCAGACAGCAAGGCCCTGGCTCCCTCGCTCTGACTCAGTGCCTTCTGGTCCTGTGCCAAACCCAGCAGCTCCGGGTTCATCACTGGCTCAGCCCCACTGGAGCTGCCTCTGGGGTATCTGCAGGGGTGGGTGGGTGGGGGGACAGCGGACAGCCCTTCCACCATCTCTTATTTTCAGTGCTCCATCTCCTCTCAAGCCCCACCACAGGCCCAGCCACCTTGAACCTTGAGACAGCATCTTCTTTGYTAGAACCCCTGCTGTCTGTAAATAAGATCAATTTCAATAGACTCACTTAGGAAGGAAAACAAAATTCTGTTTTAACTTCAAGCTGTCTGAAGTTCTGTCCCAACAGAGCTGCCACCCCAAATCCCAGCAGTCAGCTTACGTTTTTTTTCCCTGCAGCCTGCACTTCACAGCATGGAATATACTTTGCAAACTTTTTGGTGCTATCACCACTGCACCACATTGCTTTGCTGATGTGAATGGGCCATTGCTGTATTACAAAGCAAACCTACTGCAAGACGGAAAGCAAAAAAATTATACAAAAAAAATTGTATGGACTAACCCWGAGGTTATTAACAGACTATTAAGAAACACTGATACATTTTCATCATGTTATATCTCATAAAAAAAAAAAAAAGGTTGAGAAACTGTTTAACACAGTTTAACTAACTTAACACAATACGATCAATCATCAATGCCATAAGATGACAGAAAAACCCTTCAACATCTTCTGGTCAAGGATCCTCCCCCAGCTATGCAAAACTTGCATTCAATTATTATTTTAAAGAACCATGTTCATCAAAACAAACTGTCCAAATGCCCCATAACAATTTACGTGCATAACCTACTTGATGGGGGCTCAGAGACCTTAGTTTTCTTCCTGACTTTGCCACTGSTCTGTTGTGTGTCATCCTAAATAGTTGCACCTTTGTGTCATTTTCTCATGTGTAAAACAGGAATATGAATATTTTACTGTTAATGTAACTGTTCTAAGCTGCTCTGAGATTTATGAATGAGAAGAACAATATAGGATCAGCTGTAAAAAGTGAATAATCTTTTGAACTACAAAATTTTCACTTTCTCCATAGTATTTGTTTCCCTTGCAACTTGGTGGAAACAAATACTAGGTCCATAGCATATGAATCAAACTGTGTTTTTACAAGGAAGACATTGGATTTTGCTTAAAGAGTGGTGTGTTGCTTTTTGCAGTGTCTTTGTGAGCACTGAAACAATAAAGGGTATTACAAGTTTAATCTATATCATCCCAGGGGACCTTATTTCAAATTCTGATGGGGGTCAATGGAACAAAAAAGCCATCTGCGAAGAAAAATACAACTTCTCAATATGGAAAGTTTAATGCAAAGTGAGTTTGGTCATTCTTACCAGATARCACTTGGTATTAAGGCTTTATCTATAGACCACCTGCACACATAATTAAGAGAGGTAGTTATGAAAAAGTGGTATCTACTACAAAGATCAAACGCCTATGAAAAACATCCTCTTTTTTAAAAATGCAACATAAAAAGAAACCCAAACCAAACACTCAGTCCTTTTTTTCTGAATCCATGCACTCCATCCTACTGAAATGAAAAACTTAAACTGTGAAGTGAAACAAAATACAGTTGACTATCCATAATTTTCTCCATTTAAATATTTTTCATGTAGGAATAGAAATAAAACATGTTTGAAAWGAAGCACTTCTGGTTTTGCCAAAATCTGTTCTATTTGACAAGAAAAACTGTTTTGCTCTCTGTCTTACCTGAGGCAGAGTGCCTTTGACTAATGCAGGGATGTCTGCTTTGGAATAACCAATTGCAGCTAAGCCATCATCAACATTCAGATCAAATAGGAATTTCCGGAGTGTGTCTGCCAAAATAAGCCCCGCATCTTTGATTCTGGCAGTGCGGATGTCAGCTCCTAAAATAAGACATAATGCCTTGACTGTAGGGTGGAGAGAGTGGAGGAAGCCTGTCCTGGACTTAATTTAATCATAATATCAGCTGAATACATATCCATACATAACAGCTACTGCCCTAAAAGCAACATRAAGTAAAAAGAGGAATCAGTCTTCATTTTACAGTTGGAATAATTTGTGAGAGGTGAAATAGAACAAGATCACAAGCAGGCTAATGGCTGCCAAAAAGACTAACTGCCACATGAGGTTAACTTCCTTTCCCTCTGTGCTTACAGGGAGAAGCACTTTTCAGTCTGACTAACTGCTGGGAGGAAAGAAGCTAAYGCATGAACGTCAGTGGTATTTATTTGTATGGACAGTGTGCCAAATGCTAACTTCATTTTAAGGCCTTGAGTTTGCTGACATCTAGAGGATTATTCTGTTCAATTACATATCCACAGACAGGACTACAGCATGTAGGCTGAAAAAGGCAGGAGATGGCAGGACAGTGTTCAGGGGGTAAAGTAAATTCTAAATTTATTGCTGTTTGAATATGTGCTGACTTGTGTAGGGTACTGTAGAACTAAAGAGCAGGAACTGCTCCCTTTGAAACATCTACTGAACAGGAATGAAAATATCAACATAAAATGAAAGACTGCAAATATTTCTTACAGAATAGCTTGTGTCCCCTTCTTCAATGAATGTTCAGGACATACTTAAATGTAACAAATAATGTCTACATAGGAGACCCAARTTCCTCCACATGATTTCTTTCACAGTAACCCGAGCTAAACTGGTTCTCTGTGCAACCTCGATGATGTTACACCAGAACTATGTTAGTCCAAGTGCCATACTGAGAGATGAGTAAGAGCTCATAGCTACAGGACAAATATTTTCTGTGATCCTCATGCAGCTCAGTGAAACATTGAAGGGAGTTAASTGAAAAGGAGACTGACAAGCCCACTCGAAGACCTCAGATATTCAGGTAGTAAGATGGGCAGTTAGTAGCAAATAATGTCTGGGAGAAACTGATAAATAAGATATGACAGTATCTTGGATGAAGTCTTGTGTTATTTGGGCAATGCCATAAAGTCTGGGTTTTGCTGTGGAGGGGTAACTAGGACACAAACCCACTACCTTAAGATACTAAAGTAAAAGGGAAAGGGAGGAGGTTAAAACATGACAGTAAATGTGATTGGAAGTTTTAAAATATTGTTGTATTTCTAGTACTTTCTTTTTGCTCAGTCTAAAACATGCATGACTGCACTTAGAAAATTTCTGGCCACACACACACCTATTTCAACTGCTTAAGAATCCACCCAGGGAGGTATTAAGCTTTTTCTGGCTGTACCCAAATTCACAGCTGTACATACACACAACATAACTATTTAGCAATCTGCTTCATGTCATAAAATACCTTCTTAGTTATTGCATTTGGCAACATTACAGATTTGAATCAGCTACTGTAGCCAGTTGGACTCTGGACTGGACTCAGAAGTAAACACCCCAGATAGGAATTAATAAATTCAATTCCATGTGACATGWTTTCAGCAGTCCCTTTACAGCAAGACACACAATGACGTGGTTAAAATTTCAACCAAGAAAATTAGCAAAACTTTTAGAGACAGAATTTATGGCAGCAGTTAAGACCACAAAACCTAAAGGAACTGTTTTTTAGTCACTTGTTTTAAAATCAAGAGCCAGAGCTGAAATTCTCTGATATGCTGCACTGACCAGTTATTCGGAAACATTTTCTTCATCTGATTTTAGTTTTGTGTTATTGCTGTAGGAACACAGACATTTATTAGCTWAATATATGATTCCAACTATTTGTGTTTCGGTTTTCACCACAGGCAGGGCAATATACTTTAGAGAAAGCCCGAACAACCTCACAGACAATGTTAATGAAATAAACAGAACTTCACCCAAAGTAGTTTTTCTGACCATGTTGTTTTACACCCTCTTTAAAATACTGTGATATTTTCATTGTCTATATAAAAGCTGCACTCTTTCTTGATAGCACTAAAAATGAAATTCCCAGTGCTTTTAGATTACTTACACAAGCAAGTCACAGATGTGATTGGATTGCTGTGACTTGCATACAGAAGGCTGACCACACAAGGGACTGAACACGAATTTTCCAAATACCAGGAGAGTTGGCCTAACCACTTTCTCTCCACTCCCTGCACTGCTGTGCATGTGGCTGTGACTGCTCCTTAGCCAGCATGGGTATTAGCAGCAGTTAGGCCATGACACAGAACCCAGTGCAGAGAAAAAACCCAACCTTAGACATAAGTAAGTTAACTCACTGCAGAGCCATGCTGTCACAGCTAGTCTGCTAACAGCTCTGAGATTACATCACTGGAAACTGGCTTGTTACACATAGTCATGCTGGGGGTGCAATAAAGAGGGATTCTTTCTCTTAGGACACTCTTTGTTGATGCATTGCACACACAACAAGGCACTGTACGAGAAAATAACCTTTAAATGAGCTGTCAGCTTGCAGCATTCACTTTTATTCTGCTAMAAAGCAGAAAAGGCCATTTTGTTCATTAATCTACTCCTTAGTTATTACATATGTGTCCACAGAAGAGCTACTCCAGAAGAGCTTTCCCTTGACATCAGMCACTGAGAAATTCCAACACCTACAAACAAGCTTAGGGCTACATAACAAAGWCCAAAACCCACAGCTGTGTGCCACAGAAAAAGAGCAGGAGTGGTTCAGAATACCACTCTTCTAACTCATTGCCACAGCAGGGAATTTGTTAGGCAATATCCTTCCTTTACCTAAGAATGCCCTTGAGTACTGGTTCACTTTGTGGTAACTACTCTCCATAAAGCTGTGCCAATCACAGCTACTCTTGTTTGATTTGTAATAGACCTCCAGTTAATTTCAGCTGTCCAGTTTTCTGGCCAAGAACCAGATTTCTCCAGATTTCTCCAACTTGCTCCCTCTAATCACGTGATTCAATATCAAAATTCAGTATTATTCTATCTGATTTACATTACATGTAAGTCCAGAATCTTGTTTTTTAAACTTAAACCCCTCCCAACAACCAATGACAATTGCTTGCAGACTTTTTTTTCACTTCCAAAATGTAATTTTGGAAAGAATTCCATTAGTACRTAGAGATTCCTACCTAGAATCTCTGCAGCTTCTAAGTGTCGCTCAGGATGTATCTGTGCTGTGAAAGCAAACACTGCTGGGGATGTCAGCACCACAGAAAGGCCATGTGGCTGGGAAAAAAAAAAAGAAAAATAAGAATAAAACACACCAACATGTACTTTTAACTTCAATAGACTTTAAATGTTAATTAATGACAGATAACAGATATTTGAAATGTATAGTAAAAACCCAAAAAGAAATGAGTTTTACCACTAAAGAGTGATCCACATTATAATCCTTTGGCTTATAAGTTTTCACCAAACCAGAAATAGGGTAAGACATTCCATGGCTGGAACAGAGAGCAGAGAGAGAGTGGTTAGGGCAGCTCTCCTGGTATTTGGAAAATTTGTGYTCAGTGCCTTGTGCGGTCAAGAAGAACGACTGAGGTAGTTCTCAGTAGGCAAGTCTCTTCAGAACAGATACTCAGAAGGCATTGACAGGTATGGTGTGGATGTTAGGCACAGACAACCCTCATCCCTCTGCACCTCAGGGACCAGCTGTAAAAAACAGTACCTCCTTACTTTATAGGTGTGAAGTTATATTACTCTACTGACTGGACTGAAAGATGTTCAGTTCCTGAAGTAATACAGATATGCCAAAAATATCATCATTTGCATGCCTTCATATTCACACTGCCTGGGAAAAATAAACTTTAATTTTAAGGTGTAATTAAAAGAGTAGACTTGTTCAAAGAAAAGGAATGAAAGGAAGGTCTCTGAACGGAATGACTGCTAATAACTTCTGCATACAACTCAGGCTTAGGCTTTGCTTCGAGATTTTTATCCAAATGAAACTATATTGCCTTGCAATATTAATTACAGTTCATTTCAGACTGCTGATTGCCTGTCCCACAGACAAACTTACAGATAATTGCATCAGTTCAGGAAAAAACTCAAGATTACATCATTGCTGTCTCACTGAGGAACAGCTGGCATGGAATCTAACATTTTAAATGTTGTTGACTTAAGGAAGGTAAAGAAGGCTTTGTTTTGTAATTTTCAAGAGATTAGTTTTGAGTATCCCAACCCAGAATACACAATCCTCATACACATAAATGCCAAGAGCCCATCAGTTTGTCACAACACATAGGTCCTTCAGACTCACAGGTTAGGCTACAATCTCTTACTATAGATTCAGCAACAAAGCCAGCAACATCTCTGACAATCTGAAACAAACAATAGCTAGRAACTGACCTCAGATGAGGTTACTACTTCTCTGTACTCACCAGAGATGAACACCAGCATTGCCAAAGCCAATACCAGCAAAAGCACTTGCCAGGTGCATGTTGGCTCTTGCTTCACGGTCTTCAGGRTTTCTGATGGCTCTGTCCACCATGGAGGTAAATTAATTCCCAAACAGATTAGTGATTCAGGAAGGAGAAGGGAGAGGGGATTTCTTTATGGACAGATATACAATAAATCTTAAAGATAAGCTGAGATAAAAATGCTGGAAATGGAATCAGGTCCCACTTCCCTAAAAGAACAATCCTGGTTCTGGATCACTTAAATAGATCATACTGGATAGTGAAGAACAAGTTTCCTTTCACTTTTCAAAATCATGTAAATAGAATGAATTTAACCAAATCCAACTCAGTGGGGAACTGAAAAATTCTACCTAGGAGCTTTGGTAAGTCTGTATATGGCTCCAGGATYACTCCAGCTTTCTCACCATCTTATTAGGTGGTGGTCTAGACCCCACCACCTTTGTGGGAAGAAGACAGGGTTCCTTGCCTTCCTATGCTTCATGCTYCTTGTGTAGTTTGACAAAAAGGAGAAAAAGTCTTGTGAACAGTTTCCAAAGGAACAAAACCCAACTATTTTAACTAGCTAGGTACTGTAAGAAGTCTTACAAAAAAATCATACACTGATCATTAATGTAAGTGCACATGGTATACAAAAGCTGTAAAGAGGCTAAAACTTTATTGACAGGGATCAAAAMCAGCTCCCAGCTAAGTCAATACCTATTCTAAACTGAAGAGCTGCTAAGTATGAGCAGGTTTTGAATAAATGCATAATTTTGCACATTTGCAAGTGCATGTCATTACCTTCTTGATGGATGTGTAAGTATCTTAATTTACAATGAAGGTCACAGAAATAATATCAGCAATATTTTATTCAGTTTGTTACATATTCCCCTTACACTGTCATTGAAAGGAGATCCTTGAAACGATATGTAAATTGGCTGAGCAGCTTGAAATACCTTTTACTGAGGACTTCTAAATTAGATTCACAGAGGCATTAAAAAGCTACCTTCTCAACACAGCTAATAATCCCAATTTTACTTTGAATTTAATTTGAAAAATATTTTGCTCTGTTTAAGAAAAATCCAGGGTAGAAAACAAAAGCTCAGTGTCGCAGCTTGCCTTATTTTAGCCTAAAATTTACACGCTTGTAAGCGTCCCTTTTAGGGCACCGAAGACTGAAGATACTGCATGGGAGAGGGCTGTTAAATACATTACCTTTTCAAGTATTTAGCAACAATCCGCAGAGCATGAAGAGCCCAGACATCRCTGACAGGGTTGCTGCCTTGGTAGGCTGGTCGGTGGACGGGATTGGAAGGGCAGGGACTGCGCTCGTTGTAAGGGAGAGCGGTGTACGATTCCAGGGCATGGCTAACAGAAAGATTAAGAAATGAATTATTTGAGATCCATTTTACTGCTCTGCTGTCCTTTGAATGCAGGTTCTTATTCAATTTTGGTGCTCAACRGTTGCTGAAAGAAGAAACCCAATCTCATAGACAACTGGCAGAATGCTGGGCAGCCACCTCCAGAGCACTTTGCCCTCCAACAAACACACAGATGGCAATCCAAACATGGGCACTTTCTATCAGCTCACACCATACCAAAAGCTAGGTGGGATGCACTGGCACCTGCAGTGTTTTTCACTGAAGAGGGCTGTACATGTGCAATGAGTGCATTTCCTTCCTCTAGGACAGGAACCATAAGAGGCTTTAGCATTGGAAGTTTCATAAGGTACTTTTAGAAGTGCTGACCTTGAAAGAATTATTGGTGTGATATCACCCAGATACTCATGAATCTGACCACATAAAGCTGGGGCATTGCCTGCATGGCTCCATTTGGATGAACAAAACAACAGACAAACCATTTTCACTGAAGAACAAGTGCCTTTTTTCCATTACAGACATTGAAGTCCAAGGTCCTTCACCAAGCTTGAGAAATCACAGTTACATTACATGTCTATTATTTTAATATACATAGCACCCAGAAGCAAAGTAAGATCTAGCTCTCTAAAAAGAAATGTCAATCCATTTTGTGCAGTTAAGCTGTAGGTTAAGACGATGAAAAATTTACGCCAAGTGAAAAGGAAACTATGAGATTGGTTCCAAAGATGACCATAGCTGGGTGAAGACTTGCCAGCATCTCACAAGCTTYTACAAATTTTTATTGACACATCATGGCTTTTGTTAGAAAATTCTTCTATATTCCCTGCCATGTCTGTGATACATGATAAATCCTGTTACAATTGTGATTAATCATCTCCATGATCTCTTAAAAAGGGACACCTGGATTCTCTTCCCTGACAACAACTATCCTGGAAGCAAACGGTTTCTCCAGTGGACTGCAAAAACATTCAAATTTCTACAAATGCAGGATTTGTTTCCGTATATTTTGAGGGAGGCAGTGAAACTAAGTAAGAGGAAAGTATGACAGAGCTCACCTTAACAAAAAYAGCAAATAGAGCAAAAAAGATCATCCTGTTTTGCTCTCAAAAGATACATTTTCTACAATCATCATAGTAAAAATACAAAATTTAAATAAATTCAAGTAGCAGCCTATGCAGAAAACTCACCAAAGCACATCRAAGCCACTGTTGGCCACTATTCGTTCAGGCATAGACAGTGTGTGTAAAGGATCAATGATGCCTAATGTTGGCTTAATGGCTCTTGAAGCAATACCTGCAATGTGTAAAGTGAGGAAAATCARGTAAAGATTTTTTGCAAGAAAATAGGACAAGATTAGCTTAATGTTCAAAACATGACAATAAGTAGGGAAAGATATTTGAAACTATGAATTTAAAAGCAAAGAGAGAGAAGGGAGGGCAGAGAGTATGCATGAATGCAAGACTTACTGATGATGAAGTTTCTCTAAGAGAGTTACATGATTTGAGACTTTTGCCTGAAGTGGATTATACCAGACGATGTTCTCTCTCTGTTTGCAACCCTCCCTGAGCAGCCTTGCAAACTAATGTGCTAAAACGCATCTGCAGTTTTCTGAGATTTGTATTTTCTGTGGACAGTCAGAGAGCAAAACTGGTTTGTGTCTACAATCAATTGCTATTGCCAACTGCTGTCTTCAGCATCTGCAATAACCATGTTGTGTTTTGGCTAAGGGAGAACAGATGYAGCTTTTAGACAGACAGACACAAACCGATTGACTATGTACAGACTAGAAAACTCTTGAGCTATTGTCAAACCTCCTCAGTGCATCCATCTGGGTTGGAAGTTCTGCAGATTGTGTGGCATATAAAATCCACATGTTTAGAAGCAAAACCTCAAAACAGTCATGAAGCTCAAGATGACATTTTAGCCTTAATCTTTATTTGCCAGGGATGAAAAGGTCAGAGGAAGACAGTGTCCCTCACTGGCAGAGCATCCCAGGYCTGAGGTTTCCAAAGTCAGGAAAAGGAACATTTGGTTGCAATTACACAACAAAGAAACAGAAGTCTTAAAAGTAGAAAGAAAAATACAGAGGAAATAAGGAACAGTTGGTTGACCCTGAATATAAGTAGAAATTTCCTTTGCAATTAACATTTTCTGCCATTTAAGGACTTGAAAGATTTTAGTTTCCTGTTTTGCCTTCAAACTATAATCCACTGTATTACATAGGTATTTCATTATGTTAATATGCTACAAATTTAATTCAAGGAGGAAACCTTTAAGCTTTTCAAATTTGCCTGTGGCA
This sequence comes from Malurus melanocephalus, assembly GCF_030028575.1. NCBI lineage: Eukaryota > Metazoa > Chordata > Aves > Passeriformes > Maluridae > Malurus > Malurus melanocephalus. Next base: position 99,082 of record NW_026623675.1, read on the forward strand.
GTTGAATCAAACAAAATGACACCTGAAAYGACATGCAGAATCCTTTCTTTTCAAGCAGGGAAATAACAAAGACATTGGAAAAGCAATTGCCTTGAATAGCATACAAAAAAACCTACAAAACAAACAAAAAAACCGCAAACAAAACACCAAAACCTCACCGGTTTTAACTTTTAGTTCTTTGAAGTCAAAAATGGCAACACCAGTGGTTTCACTTCCAGTGCCAGATGTCGTAGGAACTTAAAAGGAAGAAGGGAGATAACAACAAATAATAAACAATACATAACATTGCAAAATAAATAATAAACTCACAATAGTTACACCACCAAAAAGACAGGACCCAGGAAATCTTGGAGGTATCMCTGATCCAAAGCCAACAGATCAAAGGGAAACTGCTACTTTGATCTCTTTTCTCGGGAAAGGAGTCTAAGTGAGCTAAACAAGATAAAGTAATGACAAAACCACTGATTTTACCTCCACTAAAGTAAATACCAAAATTGCTGCTGAATACAACTAGAGGAGAAACAAGCCCAAAGGAAGTTGAAACAGTCATGGTAAACTGATTTCAGTAGAAATATCARGAGAGTGTAAATGACTCACCTTCTCCTTGCCCCAACTCTGCACACACCCTCCTCATCCTTTACCTGCAATGAGTGGCTTGAGGGGCACAGTGACAGGCTTCCCTTTCCCAATGGGAGCATTGACATAATCCAAGAATTCYGATGAAGGGCTGGCCGCATACAGGTTGGCAGCTTTACAGGTGTCCATTACAGACCCACCTCCAACAGCAACGTAGGCATCAAACTCGCCCTTTTTAGCAAACTGAATGGCATCCAGGAAACTTGGAACACAAGGAAGATTTGCTAATTAGTCAGGATAAAACCAGTATGTAGGGAAACTAACCATTAAGACCAGCATGCAGGCCACAAGGAGGCTTTTAAACAGCCACATGGAATCCTGTAAAGGCCTAGGCACTACTTGAAGAAGTGCAGTGTCAGAAGTAAATTGTACCTTTGGTCTGTTGGCTCCACACGGACATCATCATACATTTGAAAGTTTATACCATATTTTGCCAAGGAATTCAATACTGCATTTACAGGAGGGAGCTTGGAGAGGTTTTTATCTGTCATCAAACAAACTCTTCTAGCACCAAGATTCTGCAGGTCCTACAATAACAAATCAAAAAACAAACAACTGGTATAAAATCATGCACTTAACTATTTAAAYGCTAATCCAAATAAACTGAACCATTAATAATAAAACCCTAATTTTAAAATACTTGGTTATTGTAAAATTTTTAAAACCATGTCAACTGAAGAAAAGAGCCTTAACCACACACATGCAGAATATAGAAACCAGAACACAGTTAAAAGCTGCCAAATTCACATAGATGAAGTCCTATGAYAGAAAAAAACTGAAGCTGTTGAACCACATGGAACCACTTTAGATTACAGTAAAATGTAAAATACTTTTTGAAATATTTGTTCCTACACAATTCTTGTGAGAATAAAAAGGTGTTTTCACAGATTGTCTCCACTAACTGCCTACCAAAGCAGAGCATTAAAATCTTGAAAATTTAATACTGAATATTAAATTTTTGATGAAAAATCAAAATAAGGTGGCAAAAGGAAGAAAACTAATGTTACATTCTAACCTTTGATGTTAAGTTAATTGTCACAATAGCTATATAACATGTATAAATACTTCTAATGCTGTTTAAAGACAGAGATTCTAATTACATTTACTGTCTATAATCTTAACTTAAAAAATTGCAAATAAAAAAGAGATCATCTGTTAATGCTAGAAATGTCATGAAAGGAGGAAAAATGATAAATGAAAAAACCCAGTGATAMAAGCATACTGGAACAATGTATTCAGGTGAACCATCTCACACTGCTGAAACAAAAATTCTACACTTTCAAAGGGCAAACTCAGAGCTGAATTAATATCTAGTTAATTTAAYAGAAAGTCTATGATACATTTTAATGAGCATTAGAAAGATGAAAGTGATCTTGAGAAAATCCTGGTGAGTCACCAGGATTTGAAACTCTCTAAATTGAATTCCCTGTCAGAGAAAAATATTGTTGCATAATTCTAGCAAATCATCAATGACCCACTTTTCCCCTGAGCTGCATTTCATGTGCTCATACCATAGCAGCACTGATTCCCCATGCTTTTGTTCTTTAACCAACAGCACTTCCCAGCATTTTTACACTGGTACATAGGACCACACATAACTGCAAAGCAGTGGAGACTCAGATACACCATATATAAGCTTTCCTCTGTTAAGTGGATTGATAGCACCAGCAGCCCTTTAGAAAATAATGTTTCACCACTGATGGACTTACAGCATGGAAGCTTACCATGCCAATCTCTTTTGTAACTCCTTCTCCATATCGGATGTTTGAAATGGCCATCTACAAAAAAAAAAAAAAACAAACAAAAAACCCACTTTTTTTTCTGGACAAAAATGGCATCTAGTCCTACTGATTCAAAGTGAAATATAAATATTTAATTATGTCAATATTTGTTAAATGACATATTTGTCAAGAAGCATTGTTTATACAACTTTGAAATGAAATATATTATATTATTAAATCTACCTCAAATGCATAGTCTGTACTCCCCAGGGTGGGCCGTTCAGGGACTGGAATGSAAATGAAACAGTAGAATTAGGGAACAAAAAGTGATTTCAATSTGTTTCTCAACACTAGAGTTGGCAGATTCCCCCACTTTTAGAATATCACTAATATATTTGCACAGGTCATACAACTTGTCTGGATAACAGTTGTCCATTTCATCCCTTGYTGTTTATGAGATTAAATGATCCAAGTACTTGGCCTGACTCACATAATTCAACAAAATAAGTAAACTTTTTCAAGTTTTTTCAAKAATTAAGTATTTCTTATAAAAACAGAGTAAATTAGCAGGAAAGTTGCATGAGGGTTTGTTTGCAGTCTACAAAGACCAGAACAGCATACAATAAGTAGAACTGAGGCTGTATAGAGCATGCAGACTGCTACATACAAGCTGAGAGGTGCTAAAAATGTGTAGGGCCTATATGGTAACCTTCAGAAAAATGTTTAAGACATTCATAAGACATCCTCTGTATGTACCTGGATAGAGAACACCTTTTGTATGCATGGAAGCAACGCTAACAGGTGTTAACRCTTTTTTTTACTTCTGCCTAATTCTGAATTTGCAGGTGAAACTGGATTGCTTGCTAGAAAATTATGGCATGAACTGCTAGTAATAAATATGAATCAGTGTTACTATTAACTTTCCATAAAAGAAAAGATCTTTATAAAGACAGTATTTCAGTCACAGCCTCTCTCTGCCATGTCATTTTTGCATGAATTRTCACAAAATTCAATTTCTGACATATCCTGATTTTGCCACAGAGTGAAGRAAACTACTGAATCAACTGAAACTGCCCATTCTTCTCCAAGAAAAGATCAGGCGAGGCATTCTGCTCCTCCTGCTGAAGTCATGCCTTACGTCTGCTACATTAATTGAAAATACGCAATTTGGATTCCGATCCAATGAGTGAAGCCATGATAATGAGTCTTACAGACACTCTGGGGTGCACTGAAGCATTGACCCACAACAGTAACAGATAGATGTATTAAAATCCTTTATGTACTTTCTATTCAAGGACAGGCCAGCTGCTATCAGCTCTTTCATTGCCACCTCTTTCCAGGCTCTACATGTTTGACCTCTCCTGGAGCTGGAGTCTGCTGTACTTTCAGTCATTAATTTGACAGGCTAAGGACATGTCCAAACCATTTACTCTCCTGCTTTCTGATAATATAATAGAGACCCTGCTGTTACATTCTTGAACCAAACTTCACTTTCAGGGTGAATTTTAGTAGTTCAAAAATTGCACTATTTCCTCAAACACTGCCAAGAAACACAACTTTTTTTTTTTTTCTCCAACCATAGTCACTGTTCAATTGATTCCCACTATTTAGAGATTTACTGAACTGATATCATCTTGCTACACTATAGACTCTTGCCTAAAATTTTCAGAGATGGTTCTTAACTCAGGCTTCTATTTAGCAAGAGCTGCTTGAATTGACTGAGTAGGCCATCAAGCAAACAAGCAAAAGAATGAAATTCTATTTCTCAGTTGCACTATTGTCTTACTGTATGATGGCCTTGGGCAAAACAAGTATCCAAACATATAAATAGCTTTYCCATATGTAAAATGACAATGCTAATTCTTTAAGAAGTATTTTAAGCATGTGAAACCATGCTACTTAGAGTTACACATTACTGAAATTATGGCCCAAAGCACTAATTTTTAGAGGATCTGGAGACTGACCAGCTGTCTGGAGGTCGACAGATAGTTATTCTCATAGACTCCCAACAGTCCATGCAAACAGAAACTCCTCCCAGGGTGACTTGGGTCACTCAGCGCAGTGTCCCTGCTCATAGTCCACAAYGCTGGCCTCCGTAAGCTGTGCTCTTGGAACTGTCTAAAATGCCTATGGAGATTTTTTTTGCCCCAGGCCAACTCAGACCTTTTGAAAAAGCTACTTTGTAACCACATTGCTTCCTGTCTTTTCTAATATAACAACTATGTATCCAAAAGCAGATTTAAAGTTGAGATGGCCCAGGTKATGACAGCCAGAGCAAAGTTCAGATTAACTTGCCCCATGGTGAGGGGAGGGACGGGACAGGATGCAGGAGCTGTGGCTTATGTGGGAACAGTGACTCTCGCCAACAATAACCATGACTATTGCACAGATGCAAAATAAAGGCTGGTTACCTTCTCCTTTAGGTTGTTTCTTCCCAACCTGTTACCTGCACCCTCTGCTCAGGTTACATGGATACATACGGCCCTCTGCAGGGCCATGGTCTCCTACAGAATTATTTTGGAGACACAAATTAAGTCTTACCTTGGGAATAAGTGTGGCCATGGCTCGGGCACCGGCAACTAGT
>NW_026623675.1:104032-111601 GCF_030028575.1 Malurus melanocephalus
AAAAAAAAAAAAAAAAAAAAAAAAAAAAAAAAAAAAAAAAAGTATGGTTAAAAGGGGAAAACTAAAGCAGACGAACGAGCAGCTCCTCCAAGTCTCCTGCAAGCACCCATTGCAGGGGCCTGCAGCTGAGCCGGGCGGTGTGAGGCGGGACGGGCACGGGGGATCCGCAGGGCCCGAGCGGCCGCCGCTTTCCCTCTCCAGACGCGGCCCCGGCCCGGTACCGGCCCCGACAGGGATTCCTGGCAGGGATCCCCGACACGGAATCTCGGCACGGAGCCCCGCGCCCAGCCCGCCGCACTCACGCTGCCCGCTCCAGCTGCCGCAGCAGGCGGGACACCCGCGCCCTTCCCGCCGCCATGGCCCGGATCTGGGGACGGACGGGGACGGGGACGGGGACAGGGCCGGAGCCGGGCCGGGGCAGCGCCTCCTCCCGGGGCTGYGCCGCTGGCCGGCCCCGCTCCCGTCACACGGGTGACCCACACAGGGTGAGGCGACAAGTGTCCGCATTCAGYACCCCCACTCCACGGTCCTACGGTCCGTGTTGTCACAACCCAAATTACCTTTGTTTCAAGGCAAGCAAAACCTGATTGCTGAAATACACAGCACGGAATGCCAATGAGGAGTGACTAAAATCTAATTAGGACTGAATGCGTGTCGTAGTATTTGTCACAGAAAAATATCGAAAGTAATGGAATTGAAGAGTGAAAAGAATAAAAAAAGGCGCGGTCCTGAGCATGCGGCAGTTTAAAATTAAGTTACATAGTTTTCCAAATCTTTTTAGTTGTGCACAATGACAGGCTGAGGAAGAATGGCCATAAACTAAAACACAAGAAGCTTCACCTCAACATAAGAATTTCCTTAAAYTGAGGGTGGCAGAGCACTGGCACAGGCTGCCCAGGGAGGTCGTGCAGTCTCCCTCTCTGGTGACATTCAAAATCCACCTGAACGTTTTCCTGTGCCACCTGCTCTAGGTGACCCTGCCTCGGCAGGGGGCTTGAATGAGATGATCTCCAGARGTTCCTTCCAACTCTGAAATCGCATGGTAAATAACAGTGCAGAATGGATCAAAATTCTGTAACTGTATTTTTAAGATGCTCTAGCCTGTGCTGCTTAGCTGGCAGCAGTGTTATCAGTTCAAGCAAAGCTAACATTGGATTCTGACAAAAGTGTATTTTTTCTCTTGTAACAGATGTATTTTGCCTTTGCATACTCCTATGTCTTACCTGTTAGAGTTGCAAAAAAAGTTAAGGCATCAACAATGGAATTGTCTGCAATACTTTTGTAAAGACAAGCAGCTGATGTACTTCGGGTCTCCAGGAAAAGAAGTACTTCAGATATTAAAGATACAAAAAATTTCCATTTAGTAGACATGTGTCTCTACCCCATGGCAGGGTACCATCTTTAAAGGTCCCTTCCAACTCACACTACTCAATGATTCTGTGAGCAGACCAGATGAGCYGAAAATTCATGATTTTGCAAGGTGCTGAGTTTGGAAAAGCAAGTTAGTGGCCTGCTCATGCCCCYACATGAAGTTGCAAAACCTTTATCCACTTGTGAGAGCCAGAAAGTGGCAACACCACAGGAGCACCGGCACCTCTGCTCAGGTGACCACACTGCTGCTGGAAATGAACAAACTCCATGRGATTTTGGTGGAGGAAGTTGACCAATAGCTTTGTGAGCAGTACAGAATTCTTATCAGGTGTGTACATGTAACACAAAAGAACCCTTCTCTCTAGCTGAGCAGGTAAAAGATGCACCCTATGGAAATGCCTGGAAGATCAGAGGTCTGGAATGTATCTCTATAACCTTTTCCACCAGTCCCAGTGTTTGTTGCCTCTGCTTTGATAYTCGTGCTGAAGGCTTGACAACAAATGGTTGTGTCCACAAGATGATTCCTGCCACTGACAGTCCAAAGCAAGAATGCAGATTACTCAGCACAGGGGCAAGAAGCATCAGAGAGGCAAAGAACACAYCTTATGCAAGGCCCATAGGTTGGGCACCCATAGTGGGTGGTTCCACAGTCAGCCCATCAATGCTGTCCAAGCCCCAAGGTGTACCTGTCCCTTCTGCCTCGGTGGCCTCCCTCCATCAGATTTTGCTTTCTGATGCTTTTTACTGAAGCTGCCATCCTAACTGAACTGCTACAGAATGAGAYAAGAGAACTAAAGTCACCCAGCTTTTTCAAAAATTCGTTTGCAGTGAAGCAGTACAGTATCATTAAGCATTCACAAACTTCAAACTTTAAAAATCTAATTTAACTGAGATTGCTGAGACTTTTTCTGCAAACTTTTTTACCAGGGAAAAACATCTTTCCTATAGCTAAGACACACAATGAGACAGCAGATTTTTTTTTTCAATTTCAGGTGTATATGTGACACTGCAAAGTTCAAAAGAGTAATGAACMGAAGTCTGAGAGAATTTCTACTATCTGCTCTCAGACTGCTTGGTAAACACGGTAAGATTATTTCTATAAGATGGTGGATTACTGTTACTAAAGCGAGAAACATAGGCTTTGACTTGTTCAATACATTTTTCTGTTGAATTCAATGGCTGGTCCCCAGCTTTGACTTCCTTTTTTTAATCAGCAAAATGSTCTAGAAAATATGTACAACTTCTTAAGTCCAACAATAAATCTTACTRTAAGTTTCCATGTTCCTTTTGTAACTGAGCCTGAATACTACAGAGCTGAGCGGCGTAAGGAGAATTGATTCACACAGCAACAGCTCCACCGTCAGGCCACGTGCCCAAGACAGAGAGCAGCAGCCACATCCTTTTGACTGGATCTAAGGCTGTTACTCCATCAAAACTCCAGGTCACGTCTGTGGTCTCCCTCCAGTCCCAGCTACCTGAAAATGGGACTGCTTTGGTCCTGCCGGAAATGCTRCAGGCCAACTGTGAAACAAATCAGTGTGAAACCCCCACCCTGGGGGGAACTGAATRGCTCCTGACTCCATTCATAGGCCACCAATTTCCCTTGGATGGAGAACACAGCCCTCCTTGTGTACTAGCTAARAGCCAAACGCAGGGTATTTCAGAAAGGCCAGAACGCATTTATTGATAGATACGTGTGTGAATAGAGCACCGGGCAGGAGGCTGGCAGCGACAGTCCCTTCCCACGCCTCTGTGGGAATCCCCAGCCCGTGCTGCACACTGTCCCTCAAGCCTTTTTCCTCTTGCCCCCGCCGGTGCCACCACCCGCAGGTTTCTGCTGCTGTGGCTGTCGCCGGGCTCCGCTCTTCTTGCCGCTGCGTCCAGGCCGCTGCTGCCGGCGGCCGCGCTTGCCCCGCTTCGACTGCTTCTTGCCCTTGTTGGCGGCGGCCGCCTCGGCTTCCTCCTGTCGCAGCTGCTTGTTGACGGCGCGGGTGATGTCGAGCACCGGCTTCTTTTTGCCCATGTCCCGCAGCATCTCCAGCTGCCGGCTGCGCTCGGCCGCCAAGTTGCCCAGCAGAGGYTCGAAGCGGCGTTTCTTGCCGCCGCTGCGGGAGGGCAGCTCSGCCGGCTCCTTCGGCAGCCGCGGCTGGAAGCGGCCGAGCGAGGCGGTGGAGACGCGKGCGACGCGGGCGACATGGCGCAGCTCGTCGCGGTCCTGGTGGCCGGTGGGGTGCAGGGGCGCGGCGGGCACGGCGCTGCCGGCGCGGTGGGCTCGGGCCAGGTTGCGCAGCCGGTTCAGCTCGTTGCGCGCCACCCGCTCCCGCTTCTCCCGCCGCAGCCGGGCGAACTGGTCCTCCTCGGGGTCGGCGCCCGCGGGCACCTCCGCCAGCCAGGCGCGGGACGGGTCTCCGCCCGCCCGTCGGTAGCCCCAGCGCCGCCGCCACTCCTTGGCCTGCTCGTCCCACACCAGCGAGGTTTTCTTCTTGCGGCGGATGCCCTTCAGCCGCGCGAACTGCTCCCAGCGCGTCGGCGGCCGCGGCTTCGGCGGCGGYTTCTCCCGCGGCAGGCGGAAGGTGGGCTCGGGCAGCTGCGCCACCAGCGGGCCCCCGGCACCGCCGGCACGCTCGGCCGGCAGCTCCCAGAGCCGGGACACGAGCAGCTGCGTGTTGTCGCGGGCCAGCGCCCGCAGCAGCGCCTCCCGCCGCGGGCCGGCCCCGCGCAGCGCCGCCGCCGGCGGGGGGTTGCGGTCCAGCGCCAGTAAGTTGCCCAGGTCGAACTCCAGCTCCAGCTCCTTTTCCACCGTGATGCTCCGCCGYTTCTCCGCCTCCTGCTCCTCGGCGGCCGCCAGCACCGCCTCTACCCGCACGGCCGCCATGGCAGCGGCTCCACGTGCGAGCGGCGCCGCCGCTGCCCCGGGAATGCGGCAAAGCTCCGCCGGGTCAGCGCGCCGGAACCGCCGCGCCGAAACAGCCGTGCCCCGGGGGCGCCGGGATCGGCGCAATGCCCGCCGGGAGATGTAGTCCCGTCGCGCCGGCCCGCCAGAGGGTGCTGTGCCACCCCACAGACCGTCCCGGGGCCCGCGGCCGGCGTGTCACTGCYGCTGTGGTGTCACTGCCGCTGTGGTGTCACTGCCGCTGTGGTGTCACTGCCGCTGTGGTGTCACTGCCGCTGTGGTGTCACTGCCCCGGGGTGTCGCCGCCGTCGGGATGTTACCGCCGCTGTGGTGTCACCGTCGCTGGGGTGTCACCGCGCCTCAGCTCCTCTGCCACAGGACCCTACGGCCGTGGCTTATGGGCAGATGCTTCCAGTCACACCATCATGGAATCAATTAGGCTGGAAAAGCCCACTGTTGTCGTCAAGTTCAAACTGTGACCAAACATCACAATGTCAACTAGACCAGGGYGCTGAGTGCCACGTCCAGTCTTTYCTTAAAAACTTTCAGAGGTAGTGATGCCACCACTTYCCCCTRGGCAGYCCATTCCAATGTTTAATCACTCTTTCAGTGAAAGAATTATTTATAATATCYAGCCTGGACCTCCCCTGGTGCAGTTTGTGTCCTCTTCTCCTGTCACTGTTGACTGAGAGAAGAAGCTGCATTCCAGCTGGCTACAASAGCCTTTCACATAGTTGTAGAGAAGGATAAGATCATCCCCGAGCCTCCTCTCCTCAGGGCTAAACAACCCTGGCTCCTGTGGCCACTCCTCATAGGACTTAACCTATTGGACCTTTCACCAGGGGTACCACCAATGATGCTCATGAAATCCCCAGTGTCTCCCAGTCTGGGGTTGTGCAGAGTTCAGGGTGGCCCCAAATCTGTCTCCTGCTACCACTATGAGTGGTGCTGAGGTGGAAAATCTTTGGGAAGAACCAGCACATGAGGGGAGGCAAATGCCAAAAGCAGACAGGTGGGACCATACCAGAGTCAACAGAGTCAAAGCTTCCTTTGCCTTTGCCTGCACGAGGGACATGCCATGGCACCCATACACGGAGCAGGGCAGGCACTGAGGCACAGGAACATACTTTCCCCATGAGGTTTGTTTTTTTGTTTGTTTGTTTGTGTTTTTTTTGGTCGTTTTTGTTTTTTTGTTTTGTTCTGGGTTTTTTTGTGTTTTTTTTTTTTTTTTTTTTTTTTTTTTTTTTTTTTTTTTTTTTTGTTTTGTTTTTTGTTTTGTTTTGTTGTGTTCCCTTTTTTTGGTGTTGTTTAGTGTAAGAGTCTATCTGCTCTTTTCTGTCTCCTTGCTCTATAGCAGTGCCTCTAAGTGCTCCTTGCAGAACCAAAATTCAAGTGTTGTATTGCAACTCCACAGAGACCCACAGGTGGTATGGGTAAATCTCCTCGCAGAGAAGGGAGGTGGGGACAGCATTTGGGAAGCAATATAATCTGGCAGATGTCTCATCAGACATAATTATATGTGAGGTGATTGGGGTGATATGGTGTGCACCCAAAGGTCAGCTGGGTCAAAGATACCGCCGTGCTATTTTTAAACAAATGGGCTACAGAAGAATCCTTTTATAGCTATTCAGTGATTTGGCTTGTGTGGCCATGACATTTTGAGCTGATCCCTGGTGCCCTAAAAGCAAKTTCATAATAGCACTTAGGCTGTAGTCAAGGGGAATTATGTGCGTTTTTATACAAGRTACAGTTCTCTACCGAGTTATTATCCTATCTTTGCCTTTACATTAGGTTTGGAGTGATGGAAATGATTCTGAAATTATTTTGAGTRTRATGTCGCTGCAGTATTGTTGAAATRAAACAAAATACCATGTTTGTAAGATGAGGACGAATAGTTTCTCAAAATCTAATAGCTAGCATAACACAACTTACCCATAGTCTAACTGATAATTTTTTTCCCCCAAGTCAGCTGTTTTGAGCATGATTTGTATACTGTGGAGCAACAGAGTCCTTATGTATTTAAATCCAAGCTGTTGGCACAGACTATTTTCTCGTTTACCACAAGATGGCACTGGATAGTATTTTGTACCGTCTTGGACAGCTCATACTTTCACCTGGAATTGCAGATAAAATTATTTTTAAAGACAGTTCTTTGAAGAGATGCATAGGCACTATCTAGATTTAGGCATAAATTTAAACTTCCGAACTGCAAGGTCCACTGTTTTGACAGTCTGGTKAACACCCTTACACGGATCTACGCACCCTCCTGTTTTATCCATATGCAGCTAACACTTGGAATTCTTTGGTCCGTGCTCATACAAAGGCCAGATTGCTTCAGATAGATTCCTTGGCCTGAGAGGACATAATTGGTAATATCTGTTGCACTTTTAAAGTTGCTTGAAGCATTAATGATTATCACAGGAATAGCAGAAGGAGCTCATGTCAGGAACTGATCTTGTTTTATCTGAAAACACGTAATCTCAGAAGGCAAAAATTACATTCTGGAAACGGCTGTGTTGAYCTGAATTCCAGCCTTTTTATGTATTCCAGGAATCTGCACCTTAGAGTACAACCCTGCTTTTGGTGTTTGCAGTTTGCGATTTCACAGTGTGGTTGGGAAGGTGGTAGGTGGAAGAATTTTGGAATAGATTGGTAAACCAAGACTTGTAAATAGTCATGGATATTTTGGGGAACTGTCCCATTCTGAGGAGGGGCTTCTGAGCTTGCTGTAGTAATCACAGCCATGCTTTGATTAGGAGCCATGCTCCTATGTTGGAGCTGGGGATTACAGCCAGGAACATGGCTTCTGTTACAGGAATAGGTGTGTCGGTACTGCYGCAAATTTGGGCTTTTCAAAACATGAAAGGGTGATATCAACGTTCAGTTATAGAAACAGCTTTTAGGAAATGAATGTTTTTATTATTTAGTGTTTAATTCTAGGGCTCTTCTAATTTAATTCTAAGGGCTCTTCCAGTAATTTTTAAAAGATTGAATTTATTCATTTTTATCATCTCCATTCTGGGGCTCCTGTGTTCYTTTTAGCATATAAAATATCACATTTCACAAACTGCCTGTGGGCTGTGCTCAGCCATAGGACTTGACAACAGCTAACTGTGGACACCTATAATCCATAGATAATTAAACAATTTCATCATTGCTCTCCCATTCCCTGAGGTACTTTATCTCTTCATTGTGAACAATAGCAAGACATGTCATAGTATGTGTGYAGATGTGCTGAATCCCTTACTGTTTGCTTGCTTTCTTTACTGTGAGGTGGCCAGACAGAGTTTGGATGCTCTTGCAAA
>NW_026623675.1:111698-138939 GCF_030028575.1 Malurus melanocephalus
TTTTTTTTTAACCACATGAAAAATGTAGCAGCATGAGAAACATAAGATGGCAGAGTATAATTTGCAGAAACACTTGTCCAAAAGATTATTTGAAAGCAGGATAAATGTGATGCACCAAAAGAACTGCGGCACCAACATGATATASTGTCAGGATTGTTTTTCTTGTGAAAAAGAATAAAGAATTAGCCTACTTAACTTTTATTTTTGTAGTTTTTGTTCAGCTGAGCTACAACTTTTATTTGATAGGAGCTGCTCTAATGTACAGGATTCATGTCTCACTGTTAGTGATACCATTAACTTAGATTTACTCTTCAAACTTTTGCCAATTACCTCTGGATGGCAGTAGATGTAGTTACAAGATGATTCAATCAATTCATAAGCCTGCTGTGAGGATTGTTATGAAGAACACTTTTATCAGGCGAACTCAAAGTGCTGATAATTTTGGAAAATAGTAGAAAGTGCCCTTAAAATATCCACACTACCTCCGAATCATTCCSTTCCACTGACTTTGTTCAGTACATTTTGAAGTAAAAATCTGTGCTGTAGGATTTCTTTGTGTAAGGGAGCAGTTGTTTGCTCACTGAAGCTATATTAAGCACAACAATTTATGGACYCAGTTCTGCTTCCTGATACATTTTTTTTTACCCCTGTGAGATGATAGATTTCATGTATTTCAGCAGGTATGTGATTTCTTGAGACATATAAGTGCTTTTCCAGTCCAAATAATGAAAAATAGGAAGACAAATTTGGCTAAACAAAGACTTTCTCCTAGTCACTAGTCTATATAATGCAAAAAGCTGTCTGAAAGAATTAAAAAAAAAACTACCAAGATTTAAGGCACCATCTTTTATAGAATGTGAGAGTTGACTTCAGCAGTGTAACAAAAATACGTCTGATAGTCATAGCCTTTCCTATTACAAGAATTAAATTACTCATTACAGATAATGGGGCATTCCTTCTCATGATTTCACCACTGTAAGGCCTTGCTAGGAATCTCATAGGGGACATGCTTAATTCTAAGCAGGTTCTGTTGATGGTGATGATATTATCTGTGCTCACTCGTTTAAAAATATTACTGGTTGGTCTGTAAATGAGCAGGATTAAATYTTCTGTCCAAAGATTTAATGTGATTATGGCAGAATGCTGAATTTATGAAAAAAACCCACACAGATGAAACTCAGGAGGCTGTAGCTCTGGTTCAAAAACTTAAGAAAGGGTAGTTTAGAACAGTTACAAGTGGATAACTAAGCAGAGCCTGATTTTTGGTGCAGAAGCCAGAACACACATAGCTGGTGAGATAGAAGGGAGATTTGGATGACTGCAGGCAGTGTGGAAAGTGATGGGTAGACCAGAATCTATTTTCATCATTTGACTGATTGTGACTGTGGTTACTGAACTGATTTTGGGTAAACAAAACAAAGCTAAGCTAATTTGAGGCCTTCCCAAGTGCTTGATGCCTATCTTGCTATGCATTAGGGAATCAGACTGAGAACAGATTGTGATGTGGTTTGCTTTTTTATGAGCTTAACTGTGACCTGATTTTTGYTTGACAAAGTTTTCTTGTAGCAAAGTCTTAATATTAGAAATACCAGCAATGGTGTGCTTGGTTTTGCTGGGTGTTTTTCAGGATAATTTGAAGAACAGAATGAGAACTTGATCAGGCAGTGATGGAAAGAATGGCAACATAGTAACACATTCCTTTTCCAGGGTCAGTCCTTCTTATCATCTGTGTAGAGTAGACCTACTTTTTGGCATAAGATTMCTTCTACAAGTTAAAAAAAGCCAAAAAACACATTTACTTCTTTTAGAACAAATCTGTCATGCTCAGAGATTTGTCCTTGATTAAATCTGCACTTGTAAACAGAAGTACAAAACCGGTTCCTCTGTTTTTGTGTTGGGTTCATGGTTGGAATTATCTCTGACACTGGAAGTGAGATGAGACATGGGAGTCTTCAGCCGTGACACAAAAGATGTGCCTAAGTCACTACTGATTTTTGGTGACARAAGGACACAAGACAAATTAAATGGATCAAGAGGTTCAATACCAGGAAACCGAGAGAAGGGTAAATGTGTGTTTGCTGACAATGACCATGTCAGTTCCTATATTCTCTTGCATTTGTGAGGCAGAAATGATTCATTTCCCAGCAGTGGCATTCTTGGGACGTGTTTTCAAAAGAAAATCTCATCCTTTTGTGTCCATGCACAGATGTTCCATGCATGTGATCGAACCTATGCAGATAACAGCATTCACGTATGCAAGAGATCCAAATATTTATTTTGGTRAAGGAAAAAATATGAGACCTGATCTTAAAGCAAGACAACGCAATGCACTCAGGACTCTGATTCTTCAGGAAATTTTTAGGGGCATTTTAACCTGAAACTRGACATAGATCCAAGCATAATTTCATGCACATATGACAACCATTTCACACACCTCAACTGCCTGAATCTTCTCCCAGCATTTGCTGGGTGAAACAGAGATGTGTGCTGAAGTCCTGCTTGCTGAAGGTGTCTTCAAAGCCTCAGCACTACCTGACTGCAAGAAAGGCTCCCCAAACATGGTTTGTAACCTTTTATCCTCCATGTTTCTGTTCATCAGCAAGGCTCATCTACCAGGATGGAATTTTGTCATCAGTGTGTTTTCAGACTATTTTGTTCTTAAAACTACATGAAAGACTTCAAGGTCTTGCTATTGCATTTTTAGTTGATGGTTATTAATGAAATGGGAAAGAARTCTTTGTTTAGATCTTTTTGTACACATAAATAGGGCACTTTATATGTTCAGTCTAAGATATTGAGGGGGTTTTCAACCAGCTGTAACCACAGGTGACTCATACAAGACAAGAGTTATCTGTAAACTTGTATGAGCTTCTACCTAAGTTGTATGTTGTGGGTGAGAGTAAATTAGAAGAAATTCTGTTAAACAAAGATATTACTCATTTTGAATGTCATAGAGCCTAGGGCTGTGGCTCTACATCATTACCCAGTGACGACAGATTTGGTTAAAATAGTTCTTATGCTGAAAAAGAAGTCCTAGAGATTAACATAGTCAATTCACACATTTTAGGTCATGCTCACTGGGTAGCTGAATCAGCATAGCTTCTGGGGTGGGGTGAGAGTGTGAATTCGTGGCTGGGTGTTCAAAAGGGAACAGCAATTTCTCAAACTTTTGTCCTGAGAGAATTAGCCACAGCTTGACTCACAATCAGGGATGGCTTCCCTTGGAGAAGCAATCATGATTTGTGCCTAGACAGCCTACCAAGCCTCTTCTTGAAAAAGTCTGCCCTTGTAAAGGTGGCTTAACTGCTCATGTATCAGTAGAGATCTCCCATACCTGTTCCTGTAACAACCAGAGCTCACAGCTTGGTGCGTTAAGGGAAAATGGCAGCAAATTGCTGTTACCTTATTAAAATATACTATAAACTAAACAAGTTGCTACATAGATTGCTCAGACATTCCTGCAAAAGGTTTGGGAACATCTCAGATGGGTGGGGTGGGAATAACTGGAAGCAGGAATGACGTTGGCCGTCACAAGGTGACTTCCCTTGATGCTGCTGTTGGTGCTGAATCAGAGCTCTCAGAGCTGGGGCAGGAAATCCCTGTCCTAATCTGCAGTCAGAGCTCTGGAGTCCTTGGAGGAGATGAGACTCYCCAAGCTGCTCAGAGCCTCCCTCATGCTGCCACAAACCCAAATCRGCTGTTCTGCACTGTGCATCTTGATTCTTTTTAGTTTTCTGCAGTGTGCCTCTGTTCTTCAGCAACTGCACTACATGAAAAGGGGCAAAATGGGATAGATTCTCAGTTTCCAGAATCCTAGAAGTACTGTGGTAACTGCTTAAGCTGTATTTTTTCTCAGTTACTGAGGAAATTTTAAAGTGGGGGCAGGGCAATTCTGTGTGTAGCAGTAKTTGGGAGAAATAAAATGAAAATAAATCAGTATTTTCACACAATAAATGAAAAGGACTAAATAGAAAGTTTRCTTCTTTAGCCAAGGGTGCATGAGTGACTTAATCTACAACACGGTTAACTGTTGCTTTAAAACCTGCAGATTTCTCATACAACTCTTGTTCAGTCTCTTTGCTTCTGGGACTACTGGTCAGTGTGAGATACTGTATGGAAATACAAGTGTTTGCTGGGCTGCATTGTTCTTCCTTGTTGGCCCTTTCTCTATAGCATTTACAGGGCCAAGCACATACATTCTCTAGCTGCCCAAATATCCCTGTCTCTGACAAAGGACACCTTTCYTTTCTCTTGAAGATGACACTACACCTGCCTCCCCTCTGGGCTTCCAAACACTTGCCTTGCTCCATCCAGCATATACTATCCAGTGTGCCTTGGAGGTTCTCCACAAAAACCATCAGCAGGATCTTTTTTTCCCTCTCAGCACTTTCATTCCCTTCTGTTATTCCTTTTTCACTGCATTAAAGCATATGCAGGATCATAGGATAGTTTGGGTTGGAAGGAACCTTTAGAGGCCACCTAGTCCTACATGCCTGCAATGAGCTGGGACACCTTGAATTCAATCTATAAAGCCCATTAATCCTACTGTATTTACTTAACTGCCCCTGTATTTGAAGCTGCTCTTCATAACCTGTGCTCTACCCTTATCAGGCCCACTAGTATTTCTAATACCTTCTGTCATGCACCAGCCTTGAATTCCCATGATTTGGGAGGAAACCTTGCTGCAGCCTGCAGCCTGTGTCTGGACTGGTTTATCAGTGGGCAGAACAGCCACTTGCAGGGTCCAGGTGTGTCASAGCATGAGTTTCTGGTGCAGGTCTACAGAGCACTTCTGGGGATCTGGCAAATGTACCTACTAAATTGTGTGAGTAAGCCAGGCTGAACTTTCCTATAATGCACTGATTTAAATGCATGATAAGTGTGAATGGTGTGGTAAGTGTAAGGAACAGGGGTTGGTAAGCTTGAGAAAAAAACAATAGTACGTTTGAGAAAGAGTTGAGTTGTGAATTAAGCTTGTGACTCAACTCTTTTGATGTTACTGGTCAATTAGAGGATCATGGAAAATCCCAGCTGTACATTTGCTGTGGGCAGTGTTATGTATTAAAAAGCAATTGCTTTTCACTCATTTGGTAAGGCCTCTCCTGGGYTTTGCATCCTACACCAATGAAAATACAGACATCTATATCAGAGAGAGTAGATGAAAGAARAGGAAAGCTACATGGAAAAATACTTCATAAATGCTTCTTAGAGAATCAGTAGGGAAGAAGGAGGTGAGCAACATCTCTTTAAATAAAYGGTTTGAATGATCACAGCTTTTCCTTCACTCCAATTTACTCAAGCTGTGCAAAACAGCTCTACATAAAGCATATTCTCATTATGTTTTTGCTGATTAGAGAAAGAAAAAATCCAGCCTGGTAGGTGGTTTAGGACTGGATGGAGAATATTCACAGATTTTGTTCAGGCTATGGATTATTATGATAGAAACATCTGACACTAAGCCTGTCTTTCAGATAAACCCTCTAAACTCAAATGATTTGAACAAAAAGAAAAGTAGACGGATACTATCAAACATCTTACTAGAGAAAAAGGCAGGTTTGGATTGGAAATGTAAAGATTTGTGATCATTATCTCGATGGATTTAACAGTGGTTTTCAAGGTGGCATGAAATCTTTGTTGTACATATAGGAAAAGTGAATTTTGACTGCAGTATTGATTGCTGTCCTCTGGGGGGAAAATGAATCTTGTTTTTAGGCCTTTGCATTTAAGTTTGCATTTTCTGTGTAAATTACATTTGTTTAAAATTACATACATATAAAAAGAATAGATCCTTGCAAACCTGTTTTCCTGCCTCCCTTCAGCTGGCTACTTRTTTTGCAAGCCAGCCATTTGTGTTTTCTCTTGTTTAAATTTTGAAATTTAAATTCAGGCAGACCATATTAAGCATGAATTGAAGAACTTTATCAACTGGAGCTTTGATCCCTCCCTTTTAGAAACCCATAATATTTTTATATGCAGATTAGCTGAGATGTGATCAAACAGGACACAGGTTATGATTCTGAGTTGGTTTCATTATAATTTTAGAAAATTCAGCAGATTGTTGCAAACTCTGGGCAAAAAGCCCAGATGTACAAGCCCCCAAAGTGACTTGAAATTCTCCTTTGTTTTGCTATCTTTCAGGGTGGTAGCATGACAGCAATTTTCAAGGAAAAGTTTCTATCACATTATGCTTCTGTCTGAAAACTGAGGGTATGATAAAGCTTTCAGGGTCCAGAAAACTCATTTTGACATTAAATGTGTAGCAAACTTTTGCTGTAGCAGCACTAAAGGCACACTRGTACATTACCACTTGTGTTAGATAGAGAGCAGGAAAATTTACCTCTTGTTGTGGGACAGTGAGTGGGGCTTGCCAAGATGAAGAGAGCAAATGCTAGATGAGACCTGTTCAGACAAATAAAAATATGCTGAATGCTACCTTGCTTCATCTCTCAGCTTCTTCATCTTTAGCTATACAAGGTGGGGAAACTCCTCTTGTTTGCAGCCTGATCCAGGAAGGTACTCAGGCACATGGATAGTCCTACTGATTTAAAGGTTTGAAGTGAGGTTTGCATTTTAMTGCAGGTTTTGAAAACAAAATTCTCCAGTAGTGTACATCACTGAGCAAAAAATCGTAAAGCTCTGCATTCTCACCATTCATCAACATGAAGGAGCAAARGCACCAATGGAACATGGATTGTTAGATGTGTGATTTGTTTCAACATACACGACTTATGTCTATGTCTATGCCTGACATAGACACTTTGTGTATTTGTTCTCAGTGTTAATCCACCCATCACCTTTTAGAGTTTCTCAATGAAACTTTTCTCTGCTAACATTACCACAACAGAGTCCTTGAGCAACTGCTGGCCATGTGCATCACTAATATGTTTATTATCACTTGTCGAAACAGAAGGGCTCTTTTGATGKTTTTCTGTATTCAAACTATTTTTTGAGAGATTATTTAAATTCTTTGTGTAATCTATGTGGGACCTGATCCAGAAAACTTTTACAAACCAAATTCTTTCATTGCTACTGTACAGGTCTACAGCCTGATCTTGACAGGTGTAACTTGAGGTTGCCTTSAGTTACATCAGCTTTGCCAGCTGTCTGAGCCCACTTTTGTGCACAGCCTCTCAGTGAGACTGATTAGAAGGCCACAGCTTTACAGCATCTGGCCAGAGTTGCTTTGTTTTGTTTCTGAGGGTACAGTCAGGGCACAGTTAGGTGCAAAGTTGTTACTAATTGTCCAAGTATGTGCAAGACACGGTAGGTACCCTCAGCGAGTACAATTAAGCTAAGCTCTTGAAAAGAGTGTGGAAAGGGAAAAAAATCATGCACGTACTCCAGACAATTAGTAACATCCTTGTAACTTGCATTACATACTCACACAGGCGCTATGAATGAGACCTCAGGAAGGCAGCTTTTCCCACCWATTCCCTAAAATTTCCTGAGATTTTTTTTAAGTTTTCCCAAGAGAACATGTTGGTGTTTGTGGGCTGGAAGGATTGCATCAAGAATTCAAAAATCATACACTTGCAGCACTGCAAAGGGGAGGACCTCCAGAAGTTGTAGTGATGATATTTGTGCCTCTAAACCATTCTCATTTGTGGCTGGTTCTCCAGACTTTTTATTCTTTGTGCTGTTCCCTGAAAGCTGTCAAATTTGCCTGCATCTCTCTTGGGCTTTGATATCCCAAATGAAAATCAGTAACAAACCTCCCAAGTCTGGCCAATGGGCATCCTGCCTTCCCTTTAGTATCCCGATTAGTAAGGATGGTTTGGGTTTTTTTTTTTTCTCTTTTTTTGCAGCATCACACACTTGATTCATATTCAGCTATGAGACAACATAATATAATTTTTTGCACAACTGCTGCCTAATGAGAGGTTCTCCCTTCTAGAGTGTCCTACAATACACAGTATAATGTAATCCATATTAAATCAGAAACAGGAAGCKGAGTGTCTCAATAACATATTAACTCTTGCAGCCCCAGCCTCTATGAGATGATTGTGGCCTCATGGAACAGGACCAACATTCATTTTCTGATATCATACTTGCATTGTRTAGATGAATAGAAGAATATTGAACATGTAGATCAAGTGAAAAGCAAAATAGCAAAGACAGTGAACCCCTCTGAATTCTTCACTCAGAAAAAAGTGAAACTGGCAGGGAATTGTGAAACTGGCAGAGAACTGTAAGAAAGGACTGCAAAGCTTCAGAATTTTCTAGGGTTCTGCTTAGAAAAGGCAGGGCGAACAATTCCTTTGGCTGCCACAAACGGCGAGYCCCATAGTGCTGATCAACAGCACTTTTTGTGGAAACCTGAAGTAGACCATRAAGTTCTCAACAAAGACATTTTGAAATGTCAAGAATGCTGCAATTGACAACAGAATGTCACTTGAGGAAAAGCATATCTTGACACCAAAGCAGATGGCAGATGAGACAGTTGAGCACTGTGTCATATAGCTGTACAATAAACCAAAGTCAYATGAATTTGACCAGATAGCACTCTAATTTGTGACTTAATAATTTGTCTTCTAACATATCACCAGGTGAAAACAGGRTATGGGAAACTCCTCTACCATGAATAGTTGGGGCTGGCACGACCTAATGAAAAACTGTGCTCTGTTYCTTCTTATAAATTCAGAATTGGTACAGGAACTGTCTTTCAAGAAGAAGGCCTAAGCTGTCAGAGTTGAAAAGAGTGCATGAACAGAATCCCATATATTCTAACTCTACAAAACATGTAGCCATTTAAACGTGGAACACTGCTGCTCATCTCATCTAATTTAAAATTTTCTTACTCTGTTTTCCCATTTGTACAGTCCGGTGGATTTAAATGGATTTCTTTGTTTTTCACTTTTGTGTAAATGAAAWTGGAATTGGCATCCTGAAACAGGAGTGAAAATTTATGTGCAATGGTCTGATTCTCATTTAGTAAGACATCACATTGAACTTCTCTAAGTGTGTAACAGAATTGTGAAACAAATGTGAAGGTAATCTATATATTCAATGAGATGCAAAATAGATTTAGTATCAGAAAGCATTAAGGCTGAAAATGGCCTTGATCCTTAGGACCTGAGCATAGATGAATTAATTTCTACTCKCATATGTGCTGTTATAGTGAGCCAAAATTTAACTGGAGGCTTAGARGCAGTTAGAATTAGAAATTAGAGTATCTACATACTCAGAAACTTAGTCTAAAAAGAAAATGAGATCCACCTATTTCCTCATTAATTTCCAGGTGTCTTCTTTTTAGTTACCTTTATTTTAGCAAGTACTTTGTAAAACATTATAAGTCWTTACAGAATACTGTAATTTTATTAGAAATTACCTTGAGCTTAATTTGCACAGTAATTAATTTATTGGAAAGTATTATTGAGAAGCATTTGACAATAAAGATCTCTAAATATTTAAAATTCAAGTGCCGGAGAGGGTCTCATCACATTAGAAAGCAATCAACCATCTTGAGACAGGTTAATAAAAGCATCTTAAACTCATCATCAAAAGGCACTCTTGATTTCCATTATTAGGCACAGGACTTTGAATGATTCATTGATCACATTTTCTCTTTTCAACAAAAATATCGTGAGCTGAAAGGTTTCAAGATATGTAACATGAGAGGATTTTTTTCCTGCCTCACAACTACATTTGACAGATGACCTTTAGTCTTTCTTTCACATTAGCGAGATATTTAACAAAAATAATGTAGATACATTTTTCAGCGTTATCTGATGCACATGCTCATAGAATCCTCTTTTTGGTACCGCACAGTAAACAGATAAAAGTCTTCTGTAAATGCCCTCATTATAAATAAATRCTCTGCTTTCAGCTTTCCTCTGCCAGTAAGATCACAAGGTTTAAAAGCCTCTTAATGATTCGATGAATGCACATAGCTAACCTCATACTGTTTCACAGGGAGATTGGTGCATGTATAGATATACAGGGGGTTTTCAGGAGGGCTGTTRGTCTGTTTGCATCCATTCCATCCARCAYGCCAACAACTGYACTTGGATCTCCAAAGTACCAAGAGATTCCATGCATCTGGTTCACACCTTTGCAGTTGTGCACCTCAGGGGGTGGACTGTGGCTCACATTTCCATCCTGAGTGCACCTGAAATTTCCTGGCTGGKCTACAGATAACAAGGGGGCTGCGACATTGAGGATATCTGCAGCCAAATGCTCACCCAGGGTCCTGGGCAGATTTGCAYAGTCTGTGCAGAAATATTGCTGTCAGCACCAGAGCTGGCAGCTGAAGGTGACTCAAGTATGAGCTGCAGTCACACCTCTGGATCATGGCAATGTTCCCATTTTCACTGCTTCTTCAGCCTTGGCAAGTATCTCATCCTGCTGAAACTTCAGGTCAGAGATGTTGTGGAGGGCACAAGATTGCACAAAAGTGTTAAAAGAGCTACACCACCCCAGAGATCCTCACTAGAGCGTCAGCGGCGCTCGCTGCACATCCTCACTCTGTCTGTTTCACAGGTAGAAGATTAAGTTATTCCACTGAAGTCATTAAGCTTGAAAACCATGGCTTTGTCTATCTGAAGACCTTTCTCTGCAGAGAAGGGAGCAAGGGAAGTTGTTCTGATGAGCTGGCACCCCTGCGCTCTGCAGGTGRGAATGGGGAGGGAGGTGAGAAGTAGGCAGACAGCATCATGGAACAGCTGGCAGAACATGATGAGCTCAAGGTCACTTGGCTGTTGGCCCAAATCCATCCAAAAATACCAAAATCCAGCAATTAGTCAGGCCGTCAGAAAAAAAAAAAAAAAAAAAAAAAAAAAAAAGGGCAATAGCTGAGCCATGTCATTGTTCAGCAAGGGTATCCAGGTTCTGCTAGCAATCTTTGGAAGGCCACCATGGATAGAAACTGGGACCATCCCTGTTCATTGCCTAGCAAATAATTGTGCATTGAACTCAGTTTCATTTTACTTGAACATTTGCCTGAAAATGGAATCAAAAGTATATTCTCAAATGGATCAGGGATTCCTGGTATTTTTTCAGCTTCTCTTGGGATGAAGAGGTGGATGGCTGAAGGCAGCAATGCTTTGATGCAAGATGCCTGCTAGAATGGAAAGTACAGGCTCTGAAGAGAAGCTTTTCCTGTCCCTGAGGCTTTTAACAAGGTTCCATCAATTCYGAGACAGTTGAATCTTTCTTCCCCCCTCTATTAATAAACACAAATGTGTGGAAAATTACCCTAATCTTCTTCCAAAGAGGATGTGCCTCCAGAATCACTTCCAGTACTGGGGACCTCAGAATTCTGCTACCAWATTTAGAGACGATAAAAACAGTCCTTGCGTTTCTGACCAAAATCCAAATATAGCCTATTTCTTTCTGCCAACTGAAAATGCACCTTTTTATTTCATTCAGTTTTGTTTAAATCTAACTTTGTTCCWAACTTTTCATTCTATAAATGTCTCTCTCGCTATAATTATTTAAATAAAGTGGGAAAGTGCCCAATTTAGTGAACTGAATTAGTATGCTACTTAATGTGMCTGCTATTGTCATTCTACTAGGGCTTGTGCTCTGTTCCTGTTATGATTTCTCCCTGACTCCGATGGATTTACACAAGAACCCAGCCTGTGAAGGAAAGTTTACCACAGGCAGTAGTATTTTACAAATTTAAGTGGACATARTTGCTATTTCATAGTTGCTATTCATAGTTGCTATTTATATGATTCTTCAGGGTTTTCTGGCTGGGGGGAATACACTGGTTTCTACTTGGCCARGCATTGCATTTWTGGTTAGAAACTGGCAGTAGATGTCAGTGATACTCTGAGACATCTAAGCCTGCCTGCCTGCATCTTGTGGTGTGCCAGGTCCTGGCTTCCCAAACATTCAGCTGATCTTCAGCTTGGCAATGTGACAGCTTTTACTGGTGGTGGGCACCTCTCTCTGGGAGAGAGGTGGGAAACATGGAGCTCAAGAGTCCCTGAGAATATCAAGAAGCAGAAGAGATCATGCAGGAGCGTGGGGTATGTTACTGTGTTAATAACCTCGACTAGCTTTAGGTTCCCACACTCWAGGRAGCCACACAGAGCTGGAAGTTCAGRCTTCTTTTAGARCCAGTGGAGAGAAACGAGAAATACCAAGATGCTCCGGATAACTTCTTTGAGACAAGACAAAACTTGCTCTAGAKTGTCTTCGGTAATCTTAGTGACATTTTGAGTAACCCAAGTATAGCCCTCATTGGCAGGTGTCATAGGTAGGTGAGATTATTCTATCTTTATTGTGTAGGACCTCAACAGGTAGAGACCATTCAAGATGTGATGTATATATTCCCTATCCAGAGTATTTTTTTATTGATTTTTTTTCTTTTTATTTCTTCTGAAGAAGCTATTTTTTTCTCCTCCATACTCCTTTCCTGTTTCTTTTCAACCCTTGTTTAAAATTTCTATTCATAGTCTATTTTTCTTCTACACTTCAATGCTTTGAGATCTATGAGATGATGAGTCTATGTAAATGGGTTTGGCAATGAGGTTACTTAAGGAATTCCATGAAAATATTTGCTCCTCTCCTGAGGGTTAAAGGCRAAAAGCAGGCCAGTAAACTGGACAGACTCATTTGACTGCCCTTGCTGAATGCTCCCCTCTTGCTACACCTCTGTGTTACCCATTTTCAGTCCTTTATCTGAGGTTCCAGAAGCAGCCAATCATCCAATCTATGATCTAGAGAAGGGGTACACAGCAGTGAGTCTGGTCCTATACAATGTTCTGTGCTCACAGAGGCTCCTACAAGTGGTCTTCTGTCCTACTTGGAGTTTYTCATGGCAGATTTATGCATTTCATMCRCTGCCAGGAGTGTCATGCAYTGGGAATTTCAGGGCACAGTGATGCTGRAGCTAAACCCTCTCCTGGTTTAGGGGCCGGGTGCTGCTGAAAGAGGGTGGTGGTGACATTTTCTGCCCCTGTCTCCCTACCTGTGGAACCCTGCACTTCCCATGTGCCAGTGGCACTTGTCTGACCTCAGAGTGAGTCAGCTCAGGGGATGGACCAGTAGAAAATCACTTTAAAAATGAACAAATTTTTCTTGTGATGGAAAGAGGAGATTTCTGGTCTTTGTTCTCTTTGAAACTGTGGGCTTTCAGGTACAACACYGCTGTGCTCTGGGAGACGGTGTTATAGCAGTATGTACAGCTTTAAAATTACTGTGAAGAGGTAGTACACAGTGATCTAGGTCAACTCCTCTAGAAATTTCCTATTGTCTTCAATGGCTCTGGATTTCATTCTGTTTCCTTGCTGCTGTATTTCTGTAGTGCTGTCAATGTTCTGCTTACTCTGCATGGTTAAAGACATGGTCAAARACCAAGATACTGTAAAATATTTCAGTACAACACTAAACCCAGAGGTTTCCCTGCACTGGAAAGCACTTATACAACTATGCTTTATGCATTGTTGTAACACCAGGCTGCACTCTGCTCCTTCTCATGCTACTGAAATTCAGGAGTGATTCYTAAAACAACTGTAGATCAGGTCTTTGGATCCAGCCATGAAGGGAATGTAGGAAAAAYAAGGTCAGCAATAGCTTTTGCTTTGTCCTCTTGTATCCTTTGAGGGAGAAATCCAGAGTGACTTCCCTAAATAATATTGTGCTGCTGATGTGGGAGGGCAAGTACTGTCTGTCCTGAGCTTTGTGAAAGGAGAAGCCAAATTGTGTCAGTGTCCTCGCAGCCTTAGCCATGTCCTGTTACGTGAGAAAGGGTGGCCAGTATTAAGGTGGTTGGCCAAAGCCTCTTCACTTATCCCAACAGATGAGCCTGTCCCATGCCCGAAGAACATCACTCCCTGCTCACATTTGCTGTTGCTTCTCATTAGAGAATTCACCAGATTACCTATCAAAGATAAACAAGGAGCATAATCCAAGTGGATTTGCTCACAAATGCAAATCAATATTCACAGCAGGGTTTGTTTTTGGTAGCTTTTTTTCACTTGTTTGTTTTGTTTTGTTTTTGAGGGGGATCTAGTAACATTTGTTCAACTGTATTCCTTACACTTGAGCTATAAAAACCAGCAAATTAAGGCTCAGCATGAAGCCACAGAACATAAAATCAAAAAGTGACAGCAGAAATGTTTCAGTATCCACCCACCTCTTGAACAAAGGAATAGGGAATAGTGTCTTGCTTAYTTCAGAAGGATTGTCATAATGATCCAGCCTAACAAGCCATAAAGTCCAGTCCTCTTTAGAGTCCTTTACTGTTTTGCAAGTCAAAATGCTTGTTTTTTCCTAGAGTTTTAAAGGRGGATGCCAGACAATCCAGTTTGAAGGGAAAACTCCGTAGTTCCTCCTTCCTCTGACTCTGAAGGAAGGCTTTTGAAAYGGTAGATTGAGCACAAAAACTTTGAAGATGTGAACTATCACAAACATAGAAAATTATATTTTACTTGTCTGCAAGTCTCACATTCAATTAACCTTTTTGCAGAGATGGGTGAACATTGTCTATGCATTCAGCACATCCTGCTTTCATTGCAAATTTCCTTTTATCTGCCCAGTTTCTGACATGATCTGGGTGCACATGTTTTGGGATAAAGATCCAGAGACTCAGTTCCCCAGTAGGGGCCACTTTCTTTTAGTCTGCCAGATCTTTCATTACACTTGTCTGTGATGTGCAGCTGTGAGTCAGTCTGCCTTTTGGAGATGTCAGAGCTGGACACACAGGGACATTCAGTATCTACCACCTGGACAGCCTGTCCTTGACTCTGCTCCCTTTGAGGAGAATTGCATACATTTGAAATTTTTCATTCTTACCTGTTACAAAATCAATTTTCATATCAATATGTTTTGTGAATCAGTCATTCTTCCCTAGCCCTAAATGTATGATCTTTCTCAGAACTGAAATGCCAGTCCCTTTAATTTTTACAAGCTAGTCTCGTTTAGTGTAGGAATACAGACTCATCCCAAAGTCTCTGGAAGTAATTCCATTCTTCATGCATACATCCTCCTCAAGTGTCAACTGCAAAAGCCATTTGTCTTCATTTTCTGAACCAAAACTGGAGGAAAATGCTACTGTGTACCAATTACTGCCTTCTACTGCTCTCTACCTCTCAGGTATGTTTTAAATCGACCTTATAGCTTTGTTTCAATTTAGAAATGGTCCCAGCAGTGGTTGCACATTTGAGGTGACAAATGGTAATCTGTCCTTGTTGCCCCTTAAGGGCCAGCCTAATGGATCGGAAGGCAGCTGGAAGCCACTGCAGTGTGCTTTACATCAGGTTAAGTCCTTGGCTGCACCGCAGCTCCTGCAGCTGTGGTTTGCTTGTTTAACCTCCSAGCTCAGGAGGAACTCAAACTTTTACAAACTGTATGGAAAAAAATAAATGAAGCGAAGATTGTCTTCTGTAGGAGCAGCTGTGCTCACAGAAAATGTTTTTTGCAGTGATAAACCAAAGGAGAGCTTGCATCCTGGGCAGATCCTGCTCTTCTGGGACTGCTCATGGCAGAGATGTATCCAGTCAGGGGCAACCMGAACTCCATAACACTGCTTTGCTTGTGCAACTGCCTGCTCAAGCACATCTCATGCCTGCCTGTGAAGTTCTGCAGTTTCTTTCCACACCGTGCACAAAACTGACTGAAAAAGCAGAGCTGAGTTGTAATTTTTCTAATCTGAGTTCTAGAACAGAAGTTAATGAAGTTCATAACAAATTGAATCCCTTATTTGGTTGAGTATATCTACTTTTGTATTTGGGATATTCTGGTTTGAGAGTCCCTTCTGTCAATATGGGGTTTGAGAAACAAAATATTGATATAAATACATATTATTTTCACAATATTAAAACAAATTAGCTATTCAAAAATAATTATTTACAATTTTTCACTGGATATTTTTTAAAACAAGTATTACATTTTCATTTGATAATTTTATCTTTTTCATTTTTTTAGTTTTATTTTTTTAACTTCAGAGACACAAGAAAAACATCCTGGAATGTACTTCTAGAAAAACAATTTGCTTTTGGTAAGCAAAATGCTCTGTTACTGCACCAAACAGAGGGGAAGTAGCAGAACTCTGATGGCACCATTCATTAAAGGTAAAGCAACTCAAAACTTTRCAASGTAGCAAATAATTTGGGTGCATCTMTCTGACCTGATGGTTATGTCTGTGGTCTAGACCAAGAAAATAAATTCCTAACTCTCCTCTTACATTACTTCCAAAGTACCTTAGTATTGTGGCATCCCCCTGGCTTCGCTGTTTTCATTGCTCCTGACAGAACATTTGGGTAAATGCAAGAGAAAGAGGGGATTGTATAGCAGTTTGACAGCTCTAATTATGAATATTTAAGAGCTGCTTAAATGTGCTCTCTTCTATCACCTAATTTCCTATCAATGACAGCATTGGAAGCACTTGTCTCATTTTTCAAATCAAAGCTTCCTCAAGCAAAATGCTTGGAGACTGAATAGCTTATGCATTCTATTAATCACAGAGGGTGGGAAAAGATCCATCAAGTGCTTTAGATAGTTTGAGAGTGTTCCATCCTTGTTGAGCTTTCACTTCCCATTTCTAACAGATGAGTGCATTTGCCTCCTTTGAATGATCTTTGTGATTCTTCCTCATCCAGAAATGGTTTCCGATTTATCTTYCTTTAACATTGTGTCAAATCATGCCTGAATATTTATAAAAAGTGTAAATTCTGATTTGGGTTAGTCATAGAYAGGAGGAAATAGTAGTCATATATTGTTTTCCTAAAGAGGAATCTTGCTCTGCTTCCAGTGAGTCGTGAGTCAAGTTTCATTGAAAAAGTGTTATAGTTTAGATGRAAAAGTGTGACCACTACAACTTTGAAATGAACTTTCTTGATTTGAGACAGAAACAGTATTGTTACCTGGTGTTTATTTKGTAATT
This sequence comes from Malurus melanocephalus, assembly GCF_030028575.1. NCBI lineage: Eukaryota > Metazoa > Chordata > Aves > Passeriformes > Maluridae > Malurus > Malurus melanocephalus. The sequence goes on from NW_026623675.1 coordinate 128,530, forward strand.
ACTGTTACTTTCTGCATTTGAGGTCGACTTTGGCCATAATGGCAAAATGACCCCAATTAATTTTATGATAGTTTTGTTCTTTATGCATATAATGAAGAGAAGTGCCTTCTTACTACATAATGTCCACCAGACTCTCCCCAGTAATGACATAAATTCTGCAGGATTTGCTTGACTACTGCATCTGGARAMGAGAGAAATCTTCAAARATGTGGAGACTGGAGGCTGGMCTTTTGCCTCCTGTGGAGCTTGTTAKGGCAGAGCTGCRTGATAACTTCCCCAACTTTTTGAASGAGTTTGTTAGCAGTTCTCGTTTTCTCCTGTTTTATTGTTACAACTAACAATAGATACAACTAACAAGACATTCCACATGCTACTGGAACACGATACAAAACAAAAAAATTCAATATTTCACTGACCAACACCTTGTGGTATTTCCTACTATTACTAGAGGAGAATATCATTCCTTCTGGTCTCATCAAATTTAGGAACATGGTAGCAAGAGGAGACAACTTCCAGACTGGAGAAGCATGGGATTGAAAGTCATGTTTGCCTTTGTTAGATTAGAGCAGAGGGGAGAAAAGGTTTAAGTTGGGAAGCAGAGAAAAGAAGGAAGATTAAAAGAAATGGTTTGGGAAGATGAAAGCAGGTTCAGAWTGTCTTCACGTACAGTGATACAGCTAGATAAAACTGTCCTTTAAACTCAGAGATGCCTCATTCCACAGTTCCCATTTAAATAAATAAAATCTGCATGGARTCACCTAAGAGTGAATATCTTACCAAAGACACCCACAGCTGAAAATTTTAGATTTTTGTTTTCATAAAGTGTTGTTTTATATCCTATATTTRGTTTACATCTTCATGGGTCTAAACTTAGAAATATTTTTGTCCAGCTACCAAGCTAGAGGGAGCTAGAGAAAAATAAGGATGTAAACCTCTCAGAGTTCTGATATTAACTGTTTCTAACACTTACGCTATTGATTATGCTTCTAATTTTCCAGAAAAATGGTTGTTTTAATTTGCTTCTGATTCACAGTCAGCTTTCATAGCACAGCAATTTGTTTCTGACTCTTTTTCCCTGTTTAAGGGATAATCTGTGTACAATTCTATACTCTCATTGCTATGTGCCTTGCTGGTAATGCATTCTTTCAAACTGTCTTTAAAAACACCTTAAAACAGAGCTACAGCTTTAACTATGTAAGTCTTTTGCTGTTGTGATTGATGAGGAAAGGAAGACCAGCTAACAAAGAAAAACAGGATGCCCTTTGTTGGAAGGATGAAATGTCCTGGAACAACTACCAGGATTGTGGATTTCCTGCTGAGTGACAGGTGAGACTTTGAAGAGGGCAGGTTGCAGCCAAATACTGAGTTTGGCCTCAAAGAGAGGAGATAAACCTAACTGCACTTCAGGATTGACAGAAATTAATAGAGACCCTGTGCATTAGCTGTGAGGAAGAATATGAGTCTGCTTACATTTTCCAGTCAAAATTATTAGTTTTTGTTAATTGAAATGATTAGCACCCAAGGCATATTAACTGTGCTCTTCAGCCTAGTGTAAATGAGCTCACAGAATCATGTCCTTTTTACGAAGTTTAAAGTGGGTCAAAAATAAATTGAATCAGTGACCTTTTCCATTAGTTTTCCCAGGGGCAAAGCAGGATTTGTCATGTGCCCAAGTAATCTACTCTATTTTTTACCACTTTCTCTCTGGGATTCTGGGAATTTCAGCAGTCTCCAAACTTTGGCATCTGAGTTCTACTGGTCACAGCTCATGTTTCAGCCTGGAAGCACTTCAGTAACCCTRCTGACACAATGCAACTGGTGCTCCTCCAGACCCAGGGAATGAAATAGGCACAGGCTCACAGAATTGCTGAGGTGGGAAGGGACCTGGAGGGCACCTGTTAACCCCCTGCTCCAGCAGGGTCACCTAGACCAGGTGACCAGGACCATGTCCAAATGGCTTTTGAATACCTCCAAGGATGAAGACTTCCACGACCTACTGGGCAACCTGTGCCAGGGTGTTTTCACGCGTGGTGGCTCAGTGTAAAGGTTTTTCCTGATGAGAGGGAGCATCCTGTGTTTCAGTTTGTGCTTGTTGTCTCTGGTTCTGGCACTGGGCACCACTGAAAAGAGTCAATCTCTGTCCTTGTTACACCCTCCACCTTTACATCACTTCATGCCAAGATATTGTGTTGTTGTATTAATCACCTTAACAAAATTTCTGGCCTGATTAGTGGGGGAGCGTGATGCAGAGAGCAGGAAGAAATTTTTCAATAGGCTTTTGATGAGTTGATGTATAAAGAGGCAAATGAATTATGTAATTTCTACTAATTTTTCACTGGAATCCATAGTTACTTGGGATAGAAGAACATGAACAAAGAACTTTGATACCACAACTCTCTGTGCCAATTAATGTTTGTGGTTTATATCAGGCAGCCATTTGATGAAATAAATAATAGCTGATGCAGAAACTGAAGTGCTAATTTCTCCTCTCTCAAATGAGTGCTCTCCACATCTGATTAGATGCTCTCATGTATTCTTTCTGTCTGTGCTTTCTTCTCTCTGCCTTCAGAAAAGGCTGGAGAAATGGTGTGTAGAGCTGAGAGTGGGTCACTGAGCTCAGGTCTCCCACCTGCTGACTGATTGCTGCTTCAACTAAATTACTGGGGAAAAAAAGAGGGGATCGCTCCTCTTTTCTGCTTTTGTGGGGCACTTTATGTACTAGGGCACACAGAGATTTTCTTCTTGAATGATTCAAGTGCTGCAGACAAAAAGAGCTGTTGGTTTGTAGTTCCCAAGAGAACGCAGACAGGAGCCAAGGAGCTGGGAGTTAACTTYGCCAGGGCTGGGGTACTTCTGAGAAGACCCAGGTGAAGATTTTTACCCTGTGGGTGTATGTGCAGTGCAGCTGCCCTCAGTGTTAGTGAGTCCTCACACTGCCAACTTGCACTAGGATCATGTGCTGTAGTCTTCTCTGGCACAGCCATATCTGTGAAAACAAATGTGAGGACAAATGTCATCCCACTTTAGCTAGTTATTAGATAAGTATCTTGGGACTGAGATCAATTRTATGAGGTTCAACGAGGTAAAGTGCCAGGTCCTGCACCTGGATCACAACAACACCATGCAATGCTTGGGGCAGAGTGCCTGGAAGATTGCCTAGTGGAAAAGGACCTGGAAGTGCTGGTCAATAGCAGCTGAATGTGTGCCAGTGTGTGTCCAGGCAGCAAAGAAGGCCAATGCATCCTGGCTTATATCAGGAATAGTGTTGCCAGCAGGACCAGGGCAATGATTGTCCCCCTGTACTTGGCAACAGTGTGGCTGTATCTTGAATCCTGTGTTCAGTTTTGGGCCCTTTACTGCAAGAAGGACATTGAGGGGCTAGAGCATGTCCAGAGAAGGGCAATGGATCTGGTGAAGAGTCTGGACCACARATCTGATGAGGAATGGCTGAGGGGGCTGAGATTGTTTTGCCTGAAGAAAAGAAGGCTTGGGGGTACCTTATAACCCTTCTCAACTACTTGAAAGGAGTTTGTAGTGAGGTGGGAGTTGTGTTTCTTCTCCCAGGTAACAAGTGACAGGACAAGAGGACATGTGCTCAATTTGTGCCTGGGGAGGTCTAGATATGGCACATGGGGACATGATTTAGCTTTAGGCTGGATGGCAGTGCTGGGTTAACTGCTGCACTCAATGGTCTCAGGCCTTTTCCAGCCTTAATGGTTCTATGATTCTATCTAGGTTCCCCTGCACAAAGATAGAAAGCATCCCTAAAGAGGCATTTATCCAACTCACCTAAAATGAGCTGAACAGCCTCTGGAGCTTYTCTCTCACCTCTGCTGGCAGAGGGAATGCAGGCAGTTCGCTGAGCAGGTCACCTGGAGGGGAGATTAGGTGCAGATTACAAGTGGATGCCCACAACTAGGATGCTCTGTCAAGTGGTGCCTAAACCCCTGTTTATAGCTACTTGAAATCCCTCAGAGGATCAAATGCATTTGCCCAGGGCTKGCAAGTATACTATAGGACCTGTAGGAGACACCAGCCTTTCTAATGCAGCAGCTGGTCAGGAGGGCTACRCTGGGACATCCTGAAAGCATAACAAGATGTCTATCCTTGGGCAGAGGAATCAAACCCCTACTCAGAGTAGACAGTGCAGCTTTTTATCAGGGACCTGTGCAAATCCTTCTGCATCCTGGGGGTTTGGCAGCCTGGGCTAAGGACCAGCTTAGACGTCTTTATTCCACCCTGCCTATCCTGCTGTTACCATTGGATCCCAGCTCCCCTTCCAAAGCAGGTCCACTCTTGCTGTTCCCTGATACTCAAGGTAGTGATTTCACCCACCAAAAAGYAAACAAATTCTGTCTGGGCAGCTCTTTACCTCCCCTGACTGTATTGATTAAAGCTCTGCTGGCAGTGATGGGAGGCTCAGACACTTGTCTCCCATGGCAACATCTGTCACAGCTAAATTTAAGTATCTGAAAYCAAATACTTTAACCATATGGACAGCCAGTGCTCAGTTCAGTGTCCTTGTCATAGGTGTTCAGAGATGACCCATTCCATGGAAAGTCTGGAGGTACCCTGCAGGAGCAGTGTGTATTTTGTTGGAGCACTGCAGGAGGCTGGGTGGCAGAGCCTAAGGGACCTCACGTGGGACCAGGTGCTCACATTCAGGCAGGTGGCTTCTGACCTTAAAATCAGCTGAGGTGAATCCCTCATGGTAAGCCTGATGCTCTTTAGCCTTGAACACATGTGTTCTTCCACGCAAACTGAACACAAAATGCCTTTGAATCCCTGACTGTGGGTCACAGTCAGAATGACCGTGTGGGGCCAAACAGTGGGGAACCAGCTGGGGACCCAGGAGCTTGGTGGCTGGGGGACACTGGGGCAGCCCTGGGCTTCAGGGACATCCCTGGGGATGGGTTGAGGCTGGGATGTTAGTCCATAGTGGGGGTCAAGATCTGTTCCAGCCCCCCAGTTTTCTGGGAGAAACTGTAAACAGACATGACCCACAATGGCCAGGTTGTGTCCTGGCCATGTTTTCCTACAGGCACGGGAGATCTCATGTTTGCTGTGCCAGCACTGACCTGCTCTCAGCCTGCTGGCAGCACCCAGAGCAGGGAATACCTTGGTGGGGCCCTGCTGCTGGCACTGCAGCTCCTTGCAGCTCTACAGTTCCTTTCCCAACCATCCGTGTGTGCTCACTGCCCCCTTTAAAACATCAGAGGAGCCAATTTCTGTCCCAAAACCGTATCTGCTGCTCCTTTTGAACACAATGAAGATCAGAGCAAAACCATGGAATCTGCTTTCTCAAATGATAAACTTGCTTCAGACACATTTTGTTGTTATTGACACRAATGACAGTATGTTATAAGGGCGTGTACTTGTTTGATACCCTGTGTGGGTAGAGYATAAAATTTGAATTCTGCTGCATGGTGATTTTTTGCAAAAGGAGTGCAAAATCCACCATCAGTCTGTGTAATTTCCAGTTGCACATTTCTGCATCATTAGTGAGATTTTGCAACAGTTCTCTGTATGAAGATGTTCCTAAAATAACTGTATGGATCCTGCATCTTATCCACAGCTGTATCAGGGGATGTGTGGGTGGTGTCAACAAAGACACTAGGAGAATTTGAATGTCTAATTAGTGTAGTGGAAACTTTGTTAATTATTTGAAAGAATATAATTATTCTAAAATGTGTTTAAGATAAAGTTTCCATGTTTTGGGTTTTTTGGTGTCTTATATTATAGATAACATGAGGCCACTGAGGTAATTAGCTGGACACCCACCAAAGACACTTGACCACGAGTGGATCACTTTTCTCATTCTTGTGTACAGAACAATATGCTGCTTTTACTTTTGTATTAAAACATTTACTTCAGGATCCTGCWATCCCTTCTTGGAAAGGACAATAAAGGCAGCCTTCAACATAATTCAGGAAATAAGATAAATGAATCAAAATATTTGGATATTTGTACAGGAGAGAATTTAAATATTTTATGTATAAGCCTTAAGCTGTATTTGTAATATAGTGTCATTTGCTTTTCTTCCAGATGTGAATGCTGAAAGATGTGACATTTAGCTCTTTTTTAGAATAAGGCAGTTCTGGTAATAACCAATTTTTTAAGATGAGTAAGGTAATTTTGGGGGTTTTAGGTCAGCAGAAAAAGTAACAAAAACTTCCATACCTAACTTTTCCTAATGAATGTTTTTTGAGTAAATGATTCAATGGTTTTTCATTTCCTTTATGCAGTTTTTACAAAATTTTTCTAAACTGGAGATTGTGCAATATCTTTTGAACTTCTTTGATTCCAATTGCGTCAAAACTGGTTTTCAAAAGTGATCTAAATTAGTTAATGTTTTCTGCTGGGGAGCTGTGGAATACACTATTTTTTATATATTTTCTTCTTAATTGCTAGCTTAAATAGGACTTTTTCAAGCTGATACTCTCTCCAGTTTGGGTGCAAATCTTCATTGAGACTTCGTTGGGTTCACATTTTCAATAAGGTCTTGCACAAGGTCTTATGAAAAGATTTGCAAGATGGCAGTAAGTGGAATGATGAAGTGTTAGAATCAAGGAAAAGAAGAAGATGCCTCGACTTTTGGGATGATGGCCACATAGGTGAGCTAAGGGCAGAAGAAATTAGGACATAGCTTACTTAGCTGGCCTCTGGCCAGTGTTTCCCTGCATCCCCAGGAATCCCATGAACTAGGAGTGATCCCAATGGATGTTGTGAGCTCAGTTCTACCTCCCACTTTGGGAGGATGTGACAGGCAGTGAGAACACACATTAAAAAAAAAAAAAATTAGAAGAGCTATTAGCGCCAAAAAGTCTGAAGAGACCTGAGATTGCTACCTGCAATTTCAAGTAAATGAGAATCTATCACTTCCCAAGTGTGACATTTCCTCTTTGTTGGTACTGGCTGCATTTTTAAAAAGTTAATTTTCATGGTGTGCTTGGCACTGATATGTAGCAGTCATGTTCAGTCATGCTGTCTGAGTTTAATTCAAATTGAATTTTCTCTAACTAGTCATAAGTACAGTTTTATGTGTTTGCTCTTCCTATTGCCTAGGTTGAACCCATTTGTTACCACCTCTCTGGGGCTAAGGGAATCAAATCCATACCATGCCTCTTCAGTGAAACAGCAATCTATACCCAGCTGTCAATTACACCTCACATGTAATTAATTACCTTCTCTAGGGTGGGAGGGAGGGTGTGGAAGGATAGTGTTCCTTATGGGTGAGTGTCCAAAATGAGTTTTTCTAGCACTTTCATTTCTTGATTTCCAGTTTTCTTCTGCAGTCTGAGCACAACCTTTGATGGACTGCTGACACTGCTGGCAGTGTGACCATTCATTGCTCTGACAAGTCCTTTGCCTCCTGATTACTTCTCTGTACTCTTCGCTTATGGAAATAAACCCTTCTTTTCCTGTCCTAAGAGACCTTTCTAGTTGCCCTGCTTTGTTTGGCTGGAATTTGATCAATAATAGAAAAAATATTGTTCCTAACCCAAACTTTAATTATTCAGTGAAGAACCAACTCCCCCTCGCCCCCAAAAAAACCCCAAACAAACAACAACAAAAAAATCCCAACTGAAAACCCCAAACCCCACAAAATCTAAGCCCTCTAAATCCAAAGCAGGAAATTTATTTAAAGAGCCACATTAAGTAGGAGGCCAGGTGAAATATGTGTTTGAACRCAGGTTCTGTGTGGAAGGCCTTGTGGGCTCCATGCAGTGGCAGATTCTCTGCTGTCTAATCCAACATYTCTGTCACATGAACAAAATTGACAACAGCATGTATCTGCAAGAGCAGAAAGGGGCTGCAGTATTTCAGAAAAGGGAGGCAGCAGGTCACAATCTGCTGGAACAATTTCTCTGCCTTCCAACCTGCCCCTGCCAACATTTTTGTGTCTTTTGCAGAAGATGGATTAATCTCCAGGCTGGCTGGCTCTAACCCAAACACTCTAGGCCAAGTACCCCTGCTCTACATCATCTGCAGAGATGTTCAGAAGGTCAATTAGGCAAGCAGTTTGATACTTGCAGTCATAACCTCTGGTCCCTGACTGCAGGCTCTCAAGTTGACTCTCCCAAGGAGATTTGTTCTGATGCCACATCAGGGTAGGAAAAGCACAGCTCCCTAACTCTGGGGATCACCTTTGCAGATGTCTGGGGTTAGCAGAACTGTGCTGATTTACAGTACTTGATAATGTGCTGCCCCATACACTGGAACAAGGTTTGCATGGAGACAGACAAGACAATACAGACACGAGTAATCTCAGAGGAAATTCTGTTTGCATATAAAAAATAAAAAAAATCTTGATGAGAACAAGTTAAACATTGGAAGAGAGTGCACAGAGAAGTGGTAGCATCTCTCTCACTATGCATCCCTCAAGCCTTGGCTTGATGGAGACTTTAGTAACCTAATCTGAAGCTTTGCTTTCAAAGGGCAGTAGGATCAGGGGATTTCCACAGATCCCTTTACACCTTGGCTCCTGTATGTTTTGCAGTTGTACCATAATCTCTTTGAAAGAGGGAAAAAACTTTAGGAAGTAGAAGGAACAGACCAGGAATAAATCAGACTAGTGAAAKGAAAAGGGCTGTGTGACTACAAGCAATAGATGGGATGATCTGTCGGTAAAAGACAGATATAACTGCACAGAGCAGAGTTCAGAATTAAATATAACATTTGCTGGGTTGTGATAAAAATTATTACCTGAAGTTAAAGCAAAAGCTGCTTGACAGGACCAAGCTTCCTGCATCACCTAATTAGTCTTTATAAACTTCTGCTCTTTAGATGCTGTTTCTGTCATGGCTTATACTTGCAGTTGCAGCAAGACCAGATGAAAAACTGAAGTATGAAAGGGATGCCCAGAGAAAAACTGCTTTCTTCCTCTAAAGAGTGTGCATCATGGAAGCCACTTTTGATTATTTTTTTCTAATGCTCATGTTGAGATCTGTACCTAAAAATAGAAATCCCATTAGTTAAGGTAAATAAGTGGCACGTTTAACACAATAAAATTAAATATATAAGTCTTAAGCAAAGAKCCTTGTAACAATGTTAATTCATTAAACTACAGGTGGTCTCACCATGAGGACATTATATGAAAGTGTCACTCATTAATAATCTTTTCCTGTCACTTTTGAATTTAATAATTTATACAGATCCTGTGCATTTCCTCTGCTGATTAACCAACTTGCTATTACATACTACTGCRGGAGGTAAMAGTCCTTGATATTATMAAATCTGAAGTGATTYCTGATTTACCTGAATTGYGTCCTGTTCTTCRTGTTTCATATAACCTTGCTAGTAARCTAGGGCTGAAACAGGCTTAGACTTAGAACACAAAGACATTTTCATTTTCAAATACAAAATATTTCAGAATTAGTGCTTTCTTCATCTAACTGACAAATTCCCAGAGTAGKATCTCAGGCAGGTATAAATCTAAGCAACTGCTACTTAAGCCAGTGGATCAATGACAGCTTATTCCTGCTGAGTGGCTGTCCGTGGTGCGCTTACAGCTACAGGCACAAGCACAGCATGAGAAAAGAGTGGGAAGTGAGGTGTTACTGGAGGCCAAGGGCAATTTGTTATTCTAAAGTTCAAATGCATTTGTAACAGCCCTGAAATTACACCCTGCTCGTGCTGACGGACCTACAGCAGTCTGGAGTTCTACAGTGAACTCAATGGCAAAACTGCTGTGGGTTTCACCCATGACCTAATCCCTGAATTACAGTTTGAATGGTGCCAGCCATTGTTCTGCTGCTCTCCTCCMAGCTGTTTGTTCCATTCCCAATTCCATGTGCAGCCGGCTCCAGTTTCTCTTTCCATAGCTTCCTCATGCCAATTTGAGACTCACTGGCTGTAGGTCTAAACAACTTCAAAGCASCTACTAAACTGTTTTATTCCACCACTTCCCCAGGCWGTCTGTTCCAACGTTTTACMGCCCTTGCTGCAGAAAATAATTTCCTAGCATCTAATCTAAACCTTYCCTGTCTTAACTTGACAACATTTTCTCTTATCCTATCATGTGTTACCTGGAAGACCCTCACCTGGCTACAGCCTCCTCTTAGGTTGCTGTAGAGAGACCCCCAGTTCCCTCAGCTGCTCTTCATGAGACTCGTCCCCCTCAGCTGCCCCTCATGACACTCCATCCTCCTCAGCTGCCCCTCATGACACTCGTCCCCATCAGCTGCCCCTCATGATGCTCGTCCCCATCAGCTGCCCCTCATGATGCTCGTCCCCATCAGCTGCCCCTCATGACACTCCATCCTCCTCAGCTGCCCCTCATGACACTCGTCCCCATCAGCTGCCCCTCATGATGCTTGTCCCCATCAGCTGCCCCTCATGACACTCGTGCCCCTCAGCTGCCCCTCAGCTGCCCCTCATGACACTCGTCCCCCTCAGCTGCCCCTCATG